>NC_081138.1:31999701-32019701 GCF_958295425.1 Solea solea
TGTTATAATAATAATAATAATAATAATTATTATTATTATTATCAAAAAACACATTTACTGATTGTTTTCTTTCCAATATTTTTTTTTAAAATCAGTTTTAATGAAACTGTCAAACACTGTGACTGATTTAAATATTTGCTTTTATGGTTTTTAAACCCACAGTTTCTCAAACTGTGGTATGTGTACCACCAGTGGTACATGAGCTCCCTCTGGTGGTCCTTGGTATAAAAAGCTTGCGAAGCCTTGTTTATTTATTATATATTTACATACTTTTGTCTGCTGTGCTTGTTTTAAACTGTGATTGGATTATGATAATTACAATAATAACAATAATAATAATAATAATAATAATAATAATCATTGAAAGACAAATCTGTGGAGAGCAGACGTGCGAGAAGGGGGCTCCAGCCCAACTTTTCGTTTACTTTTCACGTCTACCAGTTTAACAGTGCTTTTCCTTGGGCTAACTCACGCATTACTTAGTGTTTATGTGGGAAAGTGTATTGCGACGTAATGAGCACCTCAGATTCTAACCCTCAACCGTCAGTAACAACTCCAGCAGCTAGCATTTCAGCCAAGCTAGCTAGCATGGCCACTGCCGCGCCGGAGCTTCCAGACCCAGGGGGCAGAAGCGCCGGCAGTGGAGGCAACTCCGACCCAGTCACCGTGATGGACCTTGAGGCTCTAAACAGCGTGATAGCTTCAAAGCTGACATGGCTATCCTGATTCAACAATTCACGATTCACTAGGTCAACGCGTGACGTCATTTAACAACCGTCTCACTAATACTGAAGTTGTGGTGAGTGAAAAGTTGGTGAAAATCACAGAGATGGAAGCTGTTGTTAAGACCTTTTAATCCCAAGCCACGGTGCTCCTGGAACACGTGGATGACCTCGAGAATCGGTCCACGCGCTCTAACTTGCGGATTATCAACATAATCGAAGGGAGCGAGAAAGATCAGGAACTGACGAAGTTTGTTTCCAACCTGCTGATGGCGGTGACGGGGCCCGATGTTTTTAACAACCCTCCCGAGATAGAGAGAGCTCACCGCTCCCTCGGCCCCAGACCAGGCGATGCCGGCGCGGGGAAACCGAGAGCCTTCATCGTCAAATTCCTCCGCTTCCAAGAGAAAGAACAAGTCCTCCGATGGGCCAGACAACACAAGATGGATTACCGCGGCTCCGAGCTGAGAGTATATCCAGACACCAGCGCTGCTTTGGCTAAAAAACGGGCTGCATTCAACGCCATCAAAAACTCTCTCTACCTGAAAGGAATACAATTCCGCCTGCTGCACCCTTGCCCGTCTCCAGGTCTCACTCCATAATGACAACTTATACTTTGACGCATTGTTTCCACCGGTTAGTGGACTTATTGGGGACGCCGGCTATATCTGGTCTCAGTGCACGGTAATGTTGATATGAGTGTTATACTGCCCCCAGCTGTAGCCACTTATGTTGCGCCTATTGCACATTGTAGACATATCTGCAGTTACAGGAGCCCCACCCACCTGCTCGGTGAGTGTTTAGTTCACAGATTTATGTCACATGGAAGTAACAGAGTCTATGGAGTCCCGCTGCTAGTTCTCGTTCTTAGGACAAGCTTAGGGAGGTTTAGGTGTGTTTTTGTCTTGGGGTACTGGGGTGGTAGATCCTACAGATTTGCTTTTATTTTTATTTTTGTTTGTGCATTTGTAACATTACGTCCTTCTACAAAGCAGTGTTTTTTCCTACCATGTACTTACAATTTTGTTTATGGCTAATACTATAAAAAAAGGGGTATCTTGTCTGAGATTTGTCTCTTGGAATGTTAAAGGGATCAATGTTCCAGTAAAAAGGGGTTGAGTATTTTCCCACTTAAAACATCTTAAAACAGAAACTTTAGAACTTTAGTAGTGATTTTGATACATAAAAAAACAGTTTTACCCAACGAACGTTATAGCTGAGCACCAAGGCCGGTTTGTTATGGTATGTTTCAGGCTCTCTTATCAATATACCTGTTGTTCTTGTTAATCTCTATGCACCCAATTGGGATGATGAGGCATTTATTAGGAAAGTAATCTCACTTCTACCAGACTTAACTTCCCACCACTTAATCCTAGGAGGCGACCTTAACTGTACAATAAACCCTTTGCTAGACAAATCCTGCCCACGGCGGGATTCCCCTTCTAAAGTTGCCAAAGCAATTTCATTGTTTATGGATCAAATAGGACGTGTAGCTCCATGGCGCTTTCTTTATCCTGATAAAAAACTATTTTCCTTTTACTCTCAGGTCCATAAAACATTCTCAAGAATGAATTACTTTTACTTAGATAGTTATTTTCTCCCTGCGGTCGGTAACATAGAATATTCAACAATAGTGGTATCTGACCATGCTCCATTGCTCCTCGACCTTTCGTTTAGACTTTTACAAAAGACACGCCCTCCATGGAGGCTGAATGGTACACTCCTAAACGATGATGACTTTTGCCAAACAATCTCCAAAGCAATTGATGATTTTCTTATTACCAACAAGTCTAATCTTATATCCCCATCTCTACTGTGGGAGACATTAAAGGTGGTAGTCCGAGGAGAGATTATATGTTATTCTGCAAGACTAAATAAACTCAAAAAACAAAAACAGGAACAACTCATGGAAAGCATAAAAGAATTGGACAGAAAATGATCAAAATCTCCATCCCCTGAATTAGACGAAGAGAGACAAAACCTTCAAATGGACTATAACTTATTGTCGACACAAGAAACTGAAAAATTACTCTTACGATCACGTGGATTTCTTTACGAACGCGGTGAGAAGGCAGGACGCCATCTGGCTCGCTAATAAAAAGCCAATCAGTATCCCAGCAAATTAAACACATCAGAACCCCTTCAGGTGAACTTACTGTAGTGCCATCTGTCATAAATGAAACCTTTAAAACATTTTACTATATACTTCACAATCCTCAACTGACAAAACAGAAATGATGAGTTTCCTGGATAACCTAAATTTCACACCCATTTCTTCTACTCAGAAGAGCGAAATGGATCGACCCTTAGGATTTATTGAAATAGCAAACTCAATTAAACTAATGCAAAGTGGCATGGCCCCTGGCCCAGATGGTTACCCTATAGAGTTTTTAAAAAAATGAATGAATGAATGAATCCCTCTCCTTTTATGTTCAATGACTCTCTGATTGTAATTCCTACCGTCCTATCTCCCTTTTAAATGCCGAGTACAAGATTTGAGCTAAAACACTGGCCTTACGACTTGAATCAATTATGCCAAGCATCATTTCACCCGACCAAACCGGGTTTATGAAAAACCGACACTCTTTCTCCAACGTCCGCCGCCTCCTTGACCTTCTATTCTCCCCTGCGTCCGGGGGGACACCAGAAGTGGTGGTCTCCCTGGATGTGGAGAAGGCTTTCGTTAGGGTGGAGTGGAGTTATCTGTTAGAGGTCTCAAAGAGGTTCTGTATTGGGTCTAAGTGTATATCTTGGATCTCACTTTTATACTCTTCCCCTAAAGCGTCCGTAAGTACTAATGGGATGAAATCCCAATATTTCACACTTAACAGAGGAAGCCGCCAAGGGTGCCCTCTGAGTCCATTGTTGTTTGCTGTGGTAATCGAACCTTTATCTTTAGCACTTAAATCGGCCAGTTTTAGTAAAGGAATCCACAGATGTGGTTTGGAACATATACTTTCCTTGTACGCGGACGATTTATTATTGTTTATTTCTGATCCAGTAACCACCATCCCTAAAATAACTACAGTTAGTTTTCCTGTAAATAACTTAAGTGTGTTTCCCATTTAAAGGGTCTAAAAGCAGCTTTAAATACTTAGGTGTTCATGTCTGCCATAAGATGTCAGATCTCTATAAGAACAACTTTCTACCCCTAATCGACAAGTTTAAATCAGATCTGGAAAGATGGTGTAATTTACATATAGCACTAATATGGGTGTTATAAGTAAGTTACTAAATTGCATCAAAATAAACGTGCTTCCACGTTTCCTGTATCTTTTCCAATGCGATCGTTTTACCCAATTCCTTTTTTCATGCTATAAACAAGCTAATTTCATCTTTTATATGGAAAGGCGAGACCGCCAGGATGAGGAGAGAGTTTTTACAAAGGCATTAGTCTGTTGGTGGTTTGTCACTCCCTGACCTAAGACTCTACTATTGGGCAGCAAACATAAGCAAAATTACTCTCTGGATTCGCGAACTTGAATTAATCTGGTGTAAACTAGAAGCTAAATCCTGCTCTGCGTCACTCCTAGCTCTACTTACATCAAAATTGCCCTTTCAACCATCCCAATATACATGTAACCCAATTGTCGTCTCCACCCTTAAAATTTGGTTCCGGTTTAGATGTACTTTTGGACTCAAAGGATTGTCTAATCCCAGCCCCATACATAACAATCATCTCTTCCTCCCTCCCAGCATTGATGATGCCTTCTCTCTATGACAGAGCTCCGGCCTTGTCAGGCTAAGTGATCTCTATATTAACAATGTCTTCGCTAGCTTCAGGGTCGTAACTTTGTTAAATCACATAGTACCCGTTTCCCCAATATCCCACCTAACTCAGTAATTGACTCAATTTTGGACATTGCCACAAATCAGAAAGGCCTTATCTCAAAGATAAGATATCCTTAATATCCCATCTCGAAGAGACACCTCTTGATAAAATCAAGAAAGACTGGGAACAAGAACTTGTCAGGGTTATTGATGACGGTGACTGGAACTCAATAACAGTACATCTTGCTTCAGGCTTAATTTAATACAATTTAATGTTGTTCATCGTATTTATTTGACCAATTCCAAACTTTCAAAAATGTATCACAATGTCCCAGACACGTGTAATAGGTGTCACATGACCCACATGTTTTGGTCTTGTTTACTGGACGGATGTTTTGAAACATCTTGCAGAAGCACTAAATGTGAAATTGACGCCTTGTCCAGAATTGGCTATTTTTGGAGTTTTATCAGACCATCAAATAATTAGGAATAAAATGAGTTATAGTTTCGCCTTTGCTTCTTTATTAGCATGTAGAAGAATTTTGTTGGAGTGGAAGGCACCAGTTGCCCCCAAAGCTTCGCTGTGACTTAAGGACCTTATGCTCTACTTAGATTTGGAGAAAATTAAATACAATCTGAGGGGGACACCTGGAAACGACCTCTGACCTGTTTACACCTCACTTTACTAACTCAGTGTTACTGTTGTGAAACTCATCACTTCCTGTGGGCAGCGGGGTGTGTGTGTGTGTGTGTGTGTGTGTGTGTGTGTGTGTGAGCAGCTTGTACCTCGGTGGAAATCCACAGAGTGTTGGACATCTTCATCTGACAGCTGATTCTGCCGCCTGGACACGACATCCTCTTCACCTCCACCTGACCCTTCTCCACGTTCACCACACTGTAGTTCCTGCACACACACACACACACACGATGACGATGTGAGAAAAGACTATTTATTGAACATGAATTTCTTTGAAGAATCACACAAACCTGTCGTCTTTGTCTCCGCTCCAGAAGATGGCGCTGTTTCCCTGCAGCTCAGACAGGAAGAGCTGAGAGTGTTGGTCACATGACAACATGTACCTGAGGCAGGAGAAGCTGGGCTCCTGCATCTGCCTCACACACTGCAGAGCCACGGGCCGCTGTGTACACACACACACACACACGTTTGACAATCATGACTTGAGGGGACATTGCATTGACTTACATTCATTTCCTGGAGACTTGCTCTAACCTTAAACACAATTACTACCGGCCTAATCCTAATCCTAACCTCAAAACATATCTTCACCTTAAAATGTAGTCATTTACATTATGGGGACTTGATTTTAGACTCTAGACTCACCTTCTCAGGTTTGGTGTCCCAGCACTCAGTGAGGAGCTGGTGAAGACAGTGGAACTGGACGTCTTCTGGACTCCCCAGCACCGGTCTCACACCCTTGGACAGCTTCTTGGAGATTTGAAGCTGGTGCTGACCCAGCGCTGGTCTTTGTCCAGACAGAAGCTCGTACAGAACCATCCCATAAGAGAACATGTCCACCTTCAGAACCACACAAGAGAACATGACCACCTTCAGAACCACACAAGAGAACATGACCACCTTCAGAACCACACAAGAGAACATGTCCACCTTCAGAACCACACAAGAGAACATGACCACCTTCAGAACCACACAAGAGAACATGACCACCTTCAGAACCACACAAGAGAACATGACCACCTTCAGAACCACACAAGAGAACATGACCACCTTCAGAACCACACAAGAGAACATGACCACCTTCAGAACCACACAAGAGAACATGACCACCTTCAGAACCACACAAGAGAACATGACCACCTTCAGAACCACAGAGACACACAGTTTATTATTTCAGATTTCAGTCTTTTTAAAGCTGCTCTGTAAATAACGTGGTCTGGATTATCTGGAGAATTCTGTTTTGTGCATTCTTTCTTCATCAGTCTGGTCCTTGAAAGTCTTTATCTGAGGACCAGAATCCTGGAGTGGATTCCAGACACACAGATAATGAGTGGAGGAGTCAGGACTGATAAACACAGTGACATCACTGATAAACCTGAGTCTAGATTTATCTGTCCTCCTCCTCCTCCTCCTCCTCCTCCTCCTCCAGATAAAATGCAGAGTCATGTTTGGGAGACTCAGCACAAATGTGTTGTTCACAGCTTCATACATTCATAAATGGTCTAAAATGACTGCGTCACACTCATCTGAAACCACACCTGGACCTGTTACTGCTTCTGTTACTGCTGCTGCTGCTGTTACTACTGCGTTACTGCTGCTGCTGCTGCTGCTGTTATTGCTTCTGTTACTACTGCATTACTGCTGCTGTTACTTCTGCTGCTGCTGTTACTACTGCGTTACTGCTGCTGCTGCTGTTACTGCTTCTGTTACTACTGCATTACTGCTGCTGTTACTACTGCGTTACTGCTGCTGCTGCTGCTATTGCTTCTGTTACTACTGCGTTACTGCTGCTGTTACTACTGCGTTACTGCTGCTGTTACTTCTGCTGCTGCTGTTATTGCTTCTGTTACTACTGCGTTACTGCTGCTGCTGCTGCCTCTGTCTGATCACATTCACATGTTAGCTACTTTTTAACAAGACACAAGGAACAGATTTGAGCCACTTTAACAAAAGACTGAAATCTACATCAGTTTAAATCTATGTTAAGAGCATGTTCACGTCTTCATCATCACTGATGATGATGATGATGATGATGATGACAATAATAAATCTGTACCTTCTCATCGTACACAATGCCTGGTCGGACTTCGGGGGCCTGGTAACCCGGTGTTCCCTCCACACCCAGCGCCCCCTCGTGGAAGGATTGTCGAGAGATTCCATAGTCGGAGAGTTTGACGTTTACCGGATCTTTGACCTGGTGTTAAAGTGACAGTGACACGTGATGCTCGTCTGTCAATCACTGCTCATCTTTCATATTCCAAAAAAATCACAGCAATGAGCTGAATCAGCAAATCTATGCTCACATGTTAGTTTTATAAATGTCATGAACTCGACTTCCTGTCACCATGACGACAAACACTAAAACTTAGATACTGACTAAAGTAAAGAGAGCAGTCAGCGGCTCTTACTTTGAAAGCGAGGTTCAAAGGAAGTCAGATTGTGAGGATCTTTTGTTTTTAGCTGCACACTAAAAGGTGAATGTATATATTTTATAAATGAATTATAGTTATTTTATTTTTACTATTAAAAATCCCTGAACCTGTCATAACTTTGCACATGACATAGAAGTGGTTATGAATAACACACACACACACACACACACACCTGCAGAGACCAGACCAGGATGTTGTCAGACTTCAGGTCACAGAAGATGATGCTCTTCCTGTGAAGATAAGACAGTCCTGCTGCGATCTGATAGGCTACTCTGAAGGTGAGCATGTGACCCAGGGGCATGAACCTGGAGCCTGGAGAGGACCACAAGAACCACAGTAAGACTGTGTTGTTGTTGTCGTTGTTTTGTTGTTGTGTCTATGAGCCTGTGTTGTTGTGTTGTTGTTGTGCGTCCTGCAGCACAGTGTTCAGGCTGCTCAGAGGAGCTAACTGCAGAGCGATGTGTTGTTGTTGTTGTTGTGTTTACGAGCCTGTGTTGTTGTGTTGTTGTGCGTCCTGGGGGGTATTCCATCAACGTAGCTAAGAATGACCAGACTTAGGTGTAAGCTTGAAGCTTGACTAAGCTCCACCTCCCAATCTAGCTCCAAGTCGTTCCATCAAGTGAAATCAGCTGGCTCCACTTGACGCTTAGTCAAGCCTCACCTGTTAAGCCTCAACTTGTGCACGCCCACAGGGAAAATAAAAAGCCCAGTGTAGTCGAGCGCGGAAACTGTGAAAAATGCCGAAAAGCAAGAGGAAAAGAACGTGCAGAGATGTTCTCCGCAGCGAGCAAACCCTCCTCATGGAGGTATATGAGGATTACAGCCACATAATCCCAAAGAAGGGCAATACCGTAGTAAATCAATAAAGCCAGGGATGTGGCGTGGCAGAATATTGCAAAGAAAATGAAGTATTTCAGCATCATCATGTTATATAAATCCTCCATCAAAGGGACAAAATGTATGTAGACAATCATCTACCAATTCATTTATTGATGGTTTTTGTTTTAAACTGATCAATTATGTGGACCTATTAATGCAACCAAAGCCCTAAAATGAAAAGGAAAATCCCCAAAGAACAAAAAGACAGCCCTAATAAGTGACATTCATATGAACAGAATTAAAATAGCATTATTGTGAAATTCTCCATATTTGATCATTTGGCAGCCCTAGTAGTAATGTTAGAAAGTGATATTCATCACATTTATCAACTGAATGTTATGCAAATCGATGGGATAGCTTTCATTTATTTCCTGCATGGCCAATTGTATAGAATTGATATCCTTTTCATTTAAGCCTGTCATTGTTACATGCTGTATTTGTGCTACTTCTGTATTTTGTCCCAGATGCTATATGTTGAATTGTTGTATTTTCATTTTATTTTATGTAAAGCACTTTGAATCACCTTGTGCTAAAATGTGCTATATAAAGTAGCCTTGCCTACATTTTTGATAATAATAGGCTACATTTAATCAAAGTATTTTACATGACTCATCACATTTGTCATACAATTGATGGTAGATTATTACATGAAGAAATGCAATGTTGGTTATCATTCTAAAGGAAATAATCATATGACAGATCTATTGATTATTTATCTAGAATCATTTTAGCAAATCAAGCAATTCAATGGAGACGAGGACCCCTATAACAGTAAGTGAATGCCGGTGATAGCAAATCAATCTTTTATTTTCAATGCCTCAATTTCCTTTTATTGTATATTTTTGCTAATTAGTTTAATTTTGTATTTATTTGTGTCTTATTTTTTATTATATTTTATTTTGGTGATAATGTTCTTTAATGTACTTATAGATAATATATAATTATTAGTATAAATAATTACTTTAATACATTTGATTATATATTTTATGTTTATCATATTATTTTATCATTCCATGACAGTTGTGTGTCTCTGTTTCTGTCTATTGGACATTCTTTGATCATAGATGGTGCTAAGCTTCACTTTTAGCCTGCTACAGACCAGGTTTGCCCGGCAGCATAAGTTACCATGGTTACATGGCTGGCATTCACATTAGCCACCTTGGTGGAACAGGGTTGAGGCTCAGATTGATGGAACGGAAACCTGAGCCACAGTTATGGCTTAGCCATGGTTGAGGCTTAGCCAGAGTCATAGTTTCCATGGTTACTGAGTTGGGGCTAATCTCAGCCTCTTTGATGGAACCGAACTCTCACTCATATTAGCCAGACTTGGCCATTTAAGCTTGGCTTTGCCTTTAGCCTGCTTGATGGAATACCCCCCTGTGTTGCTGTTGTTGTGTTGTTGTTGTGCGTCCTGCAGCACAGTGTTGAGGCTGCTCAGAGGAGCTAACTGCAGAGCGATGTGTTGTTGTGTTTACGAGCCTGTGTTGTTGTTGTGTTGTTGTTGTTGTGTTGTTGTTGTTGTGTTTACGAGCCTGTGTTGTTGTTGTGTTGTTGTTGTGCGTCCTGCAGCACAGTGTTGAGGCTGCTCAGAGGAGCTAACTGCAGGGCGATGTGTTGTTGTGTTTACGAGCCTGTGTTGTTGTTGTGTTGTTGTTGTGCGTCCTGCAGCACAGTGTTGAGGCTGCTCAGAGGAGCTAACTGCAGAGCGATGCACAGAGGGTGAACACTGATTCCCACCAGAGACACGATGCACGGATGCTGCAGAGAATGTAAAATACTGGACTCCTGACGGAACTCTGAGAAACTCCTGCAGGCTTCTGCTGACTGAAGGTGTCTCACCATGCTGTCTGAGGACACACAGACACACACACACACACACACACACACAGACACACACACACACACACACACACACACACACACACAGACACACACACACACACACACAGATTAGAAACCTAAACTGTGAGAATCAGAACAGACATGAAAAGCAAACATGGTCATGGAAGCTGTCGATCGATGATTGGATCGATCAGAGCGTCAGAGGACGAGGACACGGAGGACATGTCTGTACCTGTGTCTCTGCTGAGGTTCTGCTGTGGACACTTCCTGAAGTGGAAGCGTTTGATGGCCACAGGCTGGTTCCTGTACAGAGCTCTGTAGATGACGGTTCCACTGCCTCCCTGACCCAGAATGTGGTTCTCCTCCTCACTGTAGTCCAGCTGGACCTGGTCCAGGAACAGCCTGAGAGACAGAGACAGAGACAGAGTCAGAGACAGAGACAGAGACAGAGACAGAGACAGTCAGACACAGAGTCAGAGACAGAGACAGACACAGTGTTTTCACGTGTGTGTTTCCACATGTGTATTTTTCACGTGTGTGTGTTTTCATGTGTGTGTTTTCATGTGTTTTCACGTGTGTTTTCATGTGTTTTCACGTGTGTTTTCATGTGTGTGTTTTCACGTCTGTGTTTTCACGTGTGTGTTTTCACGTTTGTGGGTTTTCACATGTGTGTTTTCATGTGTGGGTTTTCACGTGTGTGTTTTCGTGTGTTTTCATGTGTTTTCACGTCTGTGTTTTGTGCTCTGTGTCATTTCAGATCATTAAGAGTTTAGTTTAGTTCATCTTTAATATTAAATTAGTTAAATTCAGGTTTCTGTGTGTGAGGTAAAATGAGAGGGTGAATGAATAAAAGAGTGAAGTCACCGTGAAGGAAAGTCAGTCATGAAAAGTTCTGGGACCAGTTCCTGCAGCGGGACCGGCTGCTCGGGATGCTGAGGACAAATGATGTCCTCCTTGTCCACTGCAGCCAGGACACAGTCCTCCATGTTGAAGAGATGGACCCCTGCTCCATGTCCACAGAGAGGACAGGGGGCGTACTGCTCGATGAGGAGACTCCCGTCACTTTCACTGGCCGTCAGCGCTGCAAGTGACCACACACACACACACACAGGGGTCAGGGGTCACATCCCTACTGTATGATAACAGTGGGGCTCACACACACACACACACACACACACACACAGGGGTCAGGGCTCACGTCACTACTGTATGATAACAGTGGGGCTCACACACACACACACACACACACAGGGGTCAGGGGTCACGTCACTACTGTATGATAACAGTGGGGCTCACACACACACACACACACACACACAGGGGTCAGGGGTCACGTCACTACTGTATGATAACAGTGGCGCTCACACACACACACACACACACAGGGGTCAGGGGTCACGTCACTACTGTATGATCACAGTGGCGCTCACACACACACACACACACACACACACACACACACACACAGGGGTCAGGGGTCACGTCACTACAGTATGATAACAGTGGCGCTCACACACACACACACACACACACACACAGGGGTCAGGGGTCACGTCACTACTGTATGATCACAGTGGGGCTCACACACACACAGGGGTCAGGGGTCACGTCACTACAGTATGATAACAGTGGCGCTCACACACACACAGGGGTCAGGGGTCACGTCACTACTGTATGATCACAGTGGCGCTCACACACACACACACACACACCTGGGAACCACTGCTCGATCAGAGCGTTGACGTGGTCGGTGATGAAGGCCATGGCAGAGAAATCTCTGCTCTCTGACTGACACATGATTTTTATTCCTCCGCTCTTCTTCTTCTTCCAGTTGACGTCTGACGACTCCACGCTGCAGACGCCACAAACACAAACACGTTTTCAGTCTCGTAGAAACCACTTTGGTCGAAGTTAAAGTCCCTTTTTTATCATTTAACAGTTGTCAGTTACAGTCCAACAGTTTATGACATTTACTGGACTAAGTATCAAAAGTCATTTCCTGAAGTTTCAAAGTAAAAGTATTAAAAACGTGAGGATGAGTGACCTGAGGTAACCTCCGTCAAAAGTGACCAGTAGCCCCTCCTTCCAGTAGACGGTCTGGCTGCGTCGGACTCTGAAGGTGCTGCAGCGGCTCCTCTGCTGGGTTCCAGCAAAGCTGTAGATCACAGAGTTCCTGCTGCGCTGCCCCCTGCTGGTCCTTTGAGGCTCAAAGGACTGAAGACGGTAAACGTGTCAGGTCCGTGAATTTAAACAGAGACGACAGGTGTGTGATGAGGTCAGAGCTGGGTTCAGTACCTGCAGGTCCATCTCTGTGAGGCTGATCAACATCCTGGCGATGAAGCGCTCCCAGAACCCGGCAGGAACAAAACTCATCTTGAAAAGGCGCTGGAGGGTGTTTGTGACCTGCTGATGGAAACTGTGGAGGTCCATGGCCGGCTTCGAGGGAAGCAGGTGAGGCAGCAGGTACCTGCGGAGAGAGGAGTGGACTGAGCTACATGACTGAGATCTATGTGGATATAAAGAGGTGGTTCAACACGTGGTTGTTTCATTTGACCAGAATATAATATAGTAATAAGATGATTGTCACCATACAGAGATAGAATATCCCAAGATGAATGTTGTTGTTTTTTGGTTACTTTGATGCAGAAATGTTACACAATGCATTATAGATGTTTACCTGCTGTTGGCCACAGGGAGCGCTATCTCAAACTTGGCCAAAAACTGGAAATACTGTTCTTCAGTCTTCTGAGTGAAGCCTGTCCCTACCATCAGCATCTGCATCCAAGAGACACGTGGGACATAAAGACAAGCACTGGGAATAAAAGCAGAGTCTTTCTGTTGTCCTCCGAGTCTCACCCTCAGGTCTTCAGTCTGGATCAGTCCGTTTCTGGCCACAGAGCGAGAGGACTTGAGGTGGACGATCCTCTCCAGACACTCGGACAGCCACACAGGACACAGGAAGTAGAGGGTGCTCAGTCCGTGGCTGGTGTCCGGGAAGTGCAGCAGCGTCCCCGTCTCAATCAGGAAACTGATGGCTGTGACGTCAACATAAATCATGCTCTATCACAACAACATTTACAACAGCTGACGTCGTGGCTCTAACGGGGCGGGGCTTAGCCTAGGGTGAAACGTTTTGAAAACTGAAACTATAAACAAAAATACCACAACAGGTCATCAGATCGGCTCGTCTCACATTAATCACACACGTTACACTAAGGACAAAAAATGTGCTTTTTAAAAGCAAGCTAGAAAAAAATATGAAGGTCCTGGAAGGTCCTTGATGACCCAAACCTTTCCCTCTAGGCCAACCAGAGCAGAGAGCAAACTGTGAAAACACCTTTGTTTTAAGATAAGGAGAAGTTTGTGTGTGTGGTTCCAGCTGTTTACCAGTCTGAAGGTCTTCATAGTCTCTGATGTCACTGGCCTGGTTCTGCTCAACAATGTTGTCCAGCTGTGTGTCGGTCAGATACTGGACGTCTCCCTCACATTCTCGCCGCTGCTTCTCGGTCATCACAGCTTCCTGGAGGGTCAGATAACTCCTGGGAATCTGGACCATGAGGACACAATGTTACAAACACTTTAACACACAATCACAAAACACACACATGAGTTCATATTATTCTAACGACGCGTGGCTTTTTTCTACAGTTGATAAGTGAAGTGATTTTTTTTCATCTGATGAAACAGAACAGTTTAATTTATTCACTGTGACGTTTGAGGCTCGAGTCTTTATACAACATTCCACACTGACTGCCAAATAATGAGCTGGTCTATAAATCCACCAACAGACTGACTGCTAAATAATGAGCTGGTCTATAAATCCACCAACAGACTGACTGCCAAATAATGAGCTGGTCTATAAATCCACCAAAAGACTGACTGCCAAATAATGAGCTGGTCTACAAATCCACCAACAAACTGACTGCCAAATAATGAGCTGGTCTACAAATCCACCAACAGACTGACTGCCAAATAATGAGCTGGTCTATAAATCCACCAACAGACTGACTGCCAAATAATGAGCTGGTCTACAAATCCACCAACAGACCGACTGCCAAATAATAAGCTGGTCTAAAAATCCACCAACAGACTGACTGCCAAATAATGAGCTGGTCTAAAAATCCACCAACAGACTGACTGCCAAATAATGAGCTGGTCTATAAATCCACCAACAGACCGACTGCCAAATAATGAGCTGGTCTATAAATCCACCAACAGACTGACTGCCAAATAATGAGCTGGTCTATAAATCCACCAACAGACTGACTGCCAAATAATGAGCTGGTCTATAAATCCACCAACAGACCGACTGCCAAATAATGAGCTGGCACCAGGGCCTATAGGGCCATATAGAAGTTCAGGATGAACTCACCAGTCGACCGAGCAGTTTCCTGCTGCTGCTGTCCTTCATGGACAGAGTCACCTGATAGATCAACTTTTTCAGACTGTCCAGACCCTCCAACGTCCTGCAAGACACTTCACTGAGGACACACACAGAGACACACATTATATTTAAGTATGACCACAGAGTGAGAGGGTGAATCAGAGGAGGGAGGAGTTACTGCAGGTGTTTCCAGGTGACGTCAGGGAATCCTGAAGCTCGAGCTCCTGATGGAGATCGACACAGAGCCAGGATGTAAGCTCGCAGTGTGGCCAGTCTCTCTGTGCGGAACTTAGTGTCGATCAGGTCCAGATGTGTTCCCACGACGACCACGGCAGAGTTTGGAGCTCGAGCCTGAAACACACACACACACACACACACACACACACACACACACACACACACACACACACCTGTTTCCTGCTGCTGCTTCAGTTTATTGTATATAAAATAATTAAACTCAGTTAATGTGTGTGTGTGTGTGTGTGTGTGTGTGTGTCTCACCTCTATGTTGAGCAGCCATGTTTGCAGACTGACCACAGCCTCTTCTCCCAGTGCCAGGTTCCACACAAGCACGTACAGAGCTTTATCAGTGAAGAAACACTGGTTGACTGTGGACATGCTGGCGTGTCCTCCCACGTCCCACACGTGGAAGACCACCGAGTCTTTCTGTCAACGACAAGACCACAGACCACCGGTCAGAGAGTGCCTAATGTTGTGGGGAGCTAATCTTGTTTAAACAGTCCCATTATAGGGACGAAGAATCAAGTCCCCATAACATACATGACTACATTTTAAGGTGAAGACATGTTTTAAGATTAAGATTAGGATTAGGATTAGGCAGGCAGTAATTGTGGTTAAGGTTAGAGTAAGTCTCCAGGAAATGAATGTAAGTCAATGCAATGTCCCCTCAAGTCATGAATGTCGAACATGTGTGTGTGTGTGTTTGAGAACAGTGTGATTTATGAGAGAGTGATCATGTGCGTGTGTTTGTGTGTGCGTGTTTGTGTGTGCGTGTGTGTGTTTGTGTGTGTGCGTGTTTGTGTGTGCGTGTGTGTGCGTGCGTGTGTGTGCGTGTGCGTGTGTGTGTTTGTGTGTGCGCGTGTTTGTGTGTGCGTGTGTGTGTGTGCGTGGGTGTGTGTGCGTGTGCGTGTGCGTGTGCGTGTGCGTGTGTGTGTTTGTGTGTGTGCGTGCGCGTGTGCGCGTGTTTGTGTGTGCGTGTGTGTGTGTGTGCGTGCGTGCGTGTGCGTGTGCGTGTGCGTGTGCGTGTGCGTGTGCGTGTGCCGTCCTCACATTGTTTTTGCCACACTCAGGTTTTTCCAGCTCCCAGGTGAAGGTGGAGATGCTGCAGTCTGCCGGGCTGAAGGCTGACGCCCGGCCGCTCTGCAGCGCCTCCAGCAGGGCAGTTTTCCCCTGACGTGGTGGACCAATCACAAGCATCTTCAGCAGTTTACACGGCTCCGCTTTACGAAGCTGAGCACGGAGGAAGGCCAGGACTGATGCAGGACCTGATGAGACCAGAGGTCAAAGGTGAGGTCACGCCAATGCTCCTGATCCACTGCTGCCTCCTTCAAAAAGAGTTCAAATGTCTGATTTTGACACTTCTTTGTTCAGATTGACCTCAGAGACACAAAGTGACCACATGAGACAGCAGAGGACCAGCAGCTCCTGTGTGTGTGTGGTTTCCTGTCTAACAGTGAGATAAAGACGTGATCATGTTGTGAAGCAGCAGCAGGTTCAGTCACAGTAAAACTTTCCTCACCTTCTTTCCTCACGTCCTGTGGAATGTTGGAGATGTTCAGGTCTTCAGTGTCCAGCTGCCACAGGTTGCACAGTTGACCCAGCTCAGCTGGAAGCTCCCGGATTCCAGGATTACTGAACCCAGAGCAGGTGAGAGGAGAACAGTGTGATTTATGAGAGAGTGACCAGAGAGTGACCATAGAGTGACCAGAGAGTGACCAGAGAGTGACCAGAGAGTGACCATAGAGTGACCAGAGAGTGACCAGAGAGTGACTATAGAGTGACCAGAGAGTGACGAGTTAGTTTACGAGTTAGTTTACGAGTTAGTTTACGAGTTAGTTTACGAGTTAGTTTACGAGTTGGTGGAAAACAGGCTTCAATCCATAGAAAACATAAAAAAACTAAAACAAACAGTGAGAGGTTTTTTTTGTCAGTGACAGAAAAAATGTGAGGGACTGGAAACAGCTGGAGTGACATCATCTACACAACTGCAGGAGGAGCAGGAGCAAGAGGAGGAGGTGCGTGTGTGTGAGGACAGCCACAGGTGGAGAAGGTGAGAGACACGAAGACATGAGGACACAAGGACATGAAGACACAAGGGCATGAAGACATGAGGACATGAAGACACGAGGACTCACTTGGACAGGTAGAGTTCAGTGAGGTTGTGAAGAGCACACACTGACTGAGGGACACAGTCCAGCTGATTGTCGTTCAAATACAGAACTTCAAGAGAACCACGGAGGATCAAAGGAAACTCTACAGAACACACTGAAGAAAACACACACACACACACACACACGCACACACACACACACACAGGTTAAATCATTCAGTCAAAGTGTGTGAATGGTGATAACAATGGTGACAGTGTGACTGACAGTGTTGAGGACAAACCTGGACCTGGTTCTGGGTCTCTTCTGCTCCATGTGGTCAGGAAGGCCAGCCTCCGAGATCTGGAAACTTCCTCTGTTCTTAAAGAAGAAATGTCAAATATTAATAACACAGAGACAGACAGACACACTCTGTGTGTGCGTGTGTGGTCTTACTTGCCCAGCTGGTTCCTGGACAGGTCTAATGTCCTCAGCTGAGAACATCTCCAGTTTCCTGCTGCTGGAAGAGTTGTGAGGTGATTCCCACACAGTTTGAGTGACAGCAGAGCCTGATGACACACACACACACACACACACACACACACACACACTGTGTTATTAACACATTGTGTTGAGCTGTGGCCACAGTGATTGTAGCTGCTGGTCCTCTGCTGCCTCGTGTGGTCACTCTGTGTCACTGAGGTCAATCTGAGCGTTGGATTTCAAACAGTGAAGAGACAAAATCAGACATTTGAACTTAGTGATGGAGGCAGCAGTGTTTGTGTTTGTGTGTGTGCGTGTACGTGTGCGTGTACGTGTGCATGTGTGTGTGCGTGTGTATGTGTGTGTTACCTCCAGCTCAAACATGTGTGACGGCAACTCGCTCAGACTGTTCTCAGAAAAGTCCACGTCCTGCAGTTTGTTTCTCCAGAAGATGGACATGGTGTTCGGAAGTGTCTCTATCATGTTGGACGAAGCTTTGCATTGTTTCTGAAGAAGAAGACAAAGTTATTATTATTATTATGTGAAGACTGTCCAGCTGTCGTCTTTGACCAGTGGACACTGGTGTCTTACCAGTGGACAGGCCCAGGGGTCAGGGAAGCTGCTGAGTCTGTTCCCGCTCACATTGAGGACAGTCAGGGACTTGAGACAGTGCATGACGCTCACAGACAGACTGTCCAGACGATTGTCAGAGACGTCCAGCTCCTCCAGTTTACGAAGGCCGATCCAATTTGTGGCTGAAAAGAAAGGTCGGAATCTGAACCAGATCAAAGGACACAGTGCCACCTTTCAGAACAACATGAGAGAGGACACACGAGGACATGTGAGGACTCACAGGCGGGGACGTCAAACAGGACACTGATGTGGTTCTTAGCAGCACAGATTCTCTGGATGTGTGTGAGGTGAAGAAGTCCTGCTGGTAAACTGGTCAACAGGTTCTGAGACAGATTAACCTGCTGTAATCTGTGAGGACAGAGAGACAAACACAGAGAGGACAGAGAGACAAACAGAGTGAGGACAGAGAGACAAACACAGTGAGGACAGTGAGGACAGACATCAGAGACCTGACCTGGAGCAGATGACCTCCTGAGAGCTGTGAGCAGGAGGAAGCTCCTTCAGCAGGTTGTTGGACAGATCCAGAGTTTTCAGGTGGATCAAACCCCAGGGAAGGACAGAGGGCAGAGAGGACAGAGCGTTACACGACAAGTCCACATCTGTGAGACGACACGAGATGTCCATGAACCAGTCCAGATCCAACCAGGGCAGCTGTAGACCACTCCAACACACACCGACAGCCTGCACACACACACACACACACACACACACACACTATAATATGTCTTCATCAAACATGAATAGGAGACATATTGATGTGAATTAAAATCATGTGTTCACAAAAACAAACAAACAAACCTCCTTCACGTCTGTGTGACTTGTGTCCTGTAGTTTGAGTCTGAGCAGATGTTTGCTGAAGGTTGGATGGTCCATGAGTGTGTAAGACGACAATCCTGCTCCGTTGTCCAGGAGGAACACGGCGATGTCCTCATGACCTATAAATATGATGAATTAAAAACACTGATGTCATGTCAAAAAGCGCTGACTTCATGTCTAAAAACGCTGACGTCATGTATAAAAATGCTGATGTCATGAATAAAAACACTGACCTCATGTATAAAAACTCTGACCTCATGTATAAAAACGCTGATGTCATGTATAAAAACACTGACCTCATGTATAAAAACGCTGATGTCATGTATAAAAACGCTGACCTCATGCATAAAAACGCTGATGTCATGTCTAAAAATGCTGATGTCATGAATAAAAACACTGACCTCATGTATAAAAACTCTGACCTCATGTCTAAAAACGCTGACGTCATGAATAAAAACACTAACGTCATGTATAAAAACGCTGACCTCATGCATAAAAACGCTGATGTCATGTCTAAAAATGCTGATGTCATGAATAAAACACTGACCTCATGTATAAAAACTGACCTCATGTATAAAAACGCTGATGTCATGTCTAAAAACGCTGATGTCATGAATAAAAACACTGACCTCATGTATAAAAACGCTGACGTCATGTATAAAAACGCCGATGTCATGAATAAAAATGCTGACGTCATGTCTAAAAACACTAACGTCATGTATAAAAACGCTGACCTCATGTATAAAAACGCTGACCTCATGTATAAAAACACTGACGTCATGAATAAAAACACTGACCTCATGTATAAAAACACTGACGTCATGAATAAAAACTCTGACGTCATGAATAAAAACGCTGACCTCATGTATAAAAACACTGACGTCATGTATAAAAACGCTGACCTCATGTATAAAAACGCTGACCTCATGTATAAAAACACTGACGTCATGAATAAAAACACTGACGTCATGAATAAAAAAGCTGACCTCATGTATAAAAACACTGACGTCATGA
>NC_081138.1:32027201-32064701 GCF_958295425.1 Solea solea
ATCATGTGACGTAGAGATGACAGACTTAAACTGACCAGGAGTCTTTTGTCACCATGGCGACAGCGATGACGTGTGTGTGTGTGTGTGTGTGTGTGGTCTCAGGTTCTTCTCACATGGTTCCTCTGAGTTTGATGGTCACTGCTTTCACCTCTGAATATTCAGCCAGAGCATATTCTCCACTGAGAGAAGAGACGACAGCAGGAAGTCAGAGCAGGAAACAATGTGGACGTTTGGTCACATGACCTGACTTTGTTAGCTCCACCTCCTTGTGTCTAAAACAGTAGAATCACTTATGTAGGATAAGACAGAGGTTTACAGAGAGTGGACAGAGGAGTCATCTGCAGTCTCACCACTAGATGTCACTTTATCAAACACAGTAAAATCTTTTCATCTTTTTATAAATTGTCAGTTAATACATTTGGCATAAAATGAGCCAAAATATTTGCGATATTTGAAAACATTGCCTTCTCTTCCTGTGACTTCCTCGTCTATTAAAATAAATAGTTACGTTCTTCACCTTATGGACATAAAGTGTCACCACACAAACACATTAAAACATAAAAACACAATTACATATATATTTGTTATTATTATTACTCATCATCATCATTTTGACCCAATTTCCTCAGTTTGACATTGAGCCAGCAGGTGGCAGTGTTGTTTATAAATGTCCAATGGAATCCTATTTAGAAAATACTGAAAATGTATTTTTGTTTTTTTATGATCAAAACTTTGGCCAATAATGTGAAGTTTGTATGATTTAATTATTATGTAGAAGTATCTACATGCATGTACATGTATGTAAAAGTATCTACATACATGTACATGTATGTATACATGTACATGTATGTAGATACATGTATGTAGATGTAGGAAGATGTTTGAAAAGCAGTGAATGAAACAGAAGTAAAAACGTGGTGTTCTTACAGTTCTCGTCCGTTTCCCGACATCTTAAAGCCTCCAAACGGTGACTGGGCGTGAAGTGCGTTGTAACAGTTTATCCTTTAGAAAGAGAGAAAATAAAGCAAAGAAACCAGAAAATATTCACATTTAAGAAGCTGAAAAAGAAGAATTATTTCCAGGTTTAGTTACTCACCACACGGTGCCACTGTCCAGAGCTGAGGACACGGACAGAGCTCTGTCCATGCTGCTGGTGAACACCGCCGACACCAGCCCGTACTGCGAGCTGTTGGCTCTCTCGATCGCCTCCTGCTGGCTCTTAAAGCTGAAGATACACTGCACTGGACCAAAGATCTGAGAGGACACACGGACAGGGACAACAGTCCAACTGAGTCTCTCTGGATTCTTCTGTCACAACAGTATACAAACCATTTCTGAGTGTGAGGAAAGAAGAGAAAAGAAAAGAAAAAAAAGAAAAGAAAAAAAAGAAAAGAAAAGGAAAGGAAAGAAAGCCTGTTAAAGTTAAAATAATTTTTTAAAAGAGTTTTTATAAAGACAGAAAAGTGACAGAGAGATTTAAGGTCACGTAATAAAACATAAACAATCTTTTCTTTGCCGTGTTCGCATGGACACACACACACACACACACACACACACACACACACACACAGTGGTCACCTCCTGTGTAGCGATGGTCATGTGGTCTTTGACAGCAGAGAAGATGGTTGGTTGGATGAAGAGTTTCTTCTCTTCCACAGAAACTCCTCCAAACTCCAGCCTGGCTCCTTCCTTCTTCCCACTCTCGATCAGATCCATGATCTTCTCAAACTGCTGTCGGTCGATCTGCACACAAACAAAGACAATAACAGCAGCAGCAGCAACAACAACAACAACAACAACAACAACAACGTTCTGTTCTCAGAAGCCTGGCTGGACACTCTGTGTCAGTGCTACTGCAGCCTCAACTGTAACTGAGGCTTTATATACAGTTACACGAGTTATGATAACTAAACTAATGAGTTTATATATACAGTTAACTAAACTAATGAGTTTATATACAGTTACACAAGTTATGATAACTAAACTAATGAGTTTATATATACAGTTAACTAAACTAATGAGTTTATATACAGTTACACGAGTTATGATAACTAAACTAATGAGTTTATATATACAGTTAGCTAAACTAATGAGTTTATATACAGTTACACGAGTTATGATAACTAAACTAATGAGTTCATATATACAGTTAACTAAACTAATGAGTTTATATACAGTTACACAAGTTATGATAACTAAACTAATGAGTTTATATATACAGTTAACTAAACTAAAGAGTTTATATACAGTTACACGAGTTATGATAACTAAACTAATGAGTTCATATATACAGTTAGCTAAACTAATGAGTTTATATACAGTTACACGAGTTATGATAACTAAACTAATGAGTTCATATATACAGTTAACTAAACTAATGAGTTTATATACAGTTACACGAGTTATGATAACTAAACTAATGAGTTTATATACAGTTACACAAGTTATGATAACTAAACTAATGAGTTTATATATACAGTTAACTAAACTAAAGAGTTTATATACAGTTACACGAGTTATGATAACTAAACTAATGAGTTCATATATACAGTTAACTAAACTAATGAGTTTATATACAGTTACACGAGTTATGATAACTAAACTAATGAGTTTAAATACAGTTACACAAGTTATGATAACTAAACTAATGAGTTCATATATACAGTTAACTAAACTAATGAGTTTATATACAGTTACACAAGTTATGATAACTAAACTAATGAGTTTATATATACAGTTAACTAAACTAATGAGTTTATATACAGTTACACGAGTTATGATAACTAAACTAATGAGTTTATATATACAGTTAACTAAACTAATGAGTTTATATACAGTTACATGAGTTATGATAACTAAACTAATGAGTTTATATATAAAGTTAACTAAACAGTTTATATACAGTTACATGAGTTACGATAACTAAACTAATGAGTTTATATATACAGTTAACTAAACTAATGAGTTTATATACAGTTACATGAGTTACGATAACTAAACTAATGAGTTTATATATACAGTTAACTAAACTAAAGAGTTTATATACAGTTACACGAGTTATGATAACTAAACTAATGAGTTCATATATACAGTTAACTAAACTAATGAGTTTATATACAGTTACACAAGTTATGATAACTAAACTAATGAGTTCATATAAACTAATTACACTAAACTAATGAGTTTATATACAGTTACATGAGTTACGATAACTAAACTAATGAGTTTATATACAGTTACATGAGTTATAACTAAACTAATGAGTTTATATACAGTTACATGAGTTACGATAACTAAACTAATGAGTTTATATATAAAGTTAACTAGACTAATGAGTTTATATACAGTTACATGAGTTACGATAACTAAACTAATGAGTTTATATACAGTTACATGAGTTATAACTAAACTAATGAGTTTATATACAGTTACATGAGTTATGATAACTAAACTAATGAGTTTATATACAGTTACACCAGTTATAACTAAACTAATGAGTTTATATACAGTTACACAAGTTATGATAACTAAACTAATAAGTGTATATATACAGTTACATGAGTTATGATAACTAAACTAATGAGTTTATATATACAGTTAACTAAACTAATAAGTGTATATATACAGTTACATGAGTTATGATAACTAAACTAATGAGTTTATATATAAAGTTAACTAAACTAAAGAGTTTATATACAGTTACATGAGTTATGATAACTAAACTAATGAGTTTATATATACAGTTACATGAGTTATGATAACTAAACTAATGAGTTTATATACAGTTACATGAGTTATGATCACTAAACTAATGAGTTTATATACAGTTACATGAGTTACGATAACTAAACTAATGAGTTTATATACAGTTACATGAGTTACGATAACTAAACTAATGAGTTTATATACAGTTACATGAGTTATGATAACTAAACTAATGAGTTTATATACAGTTACATGAGTTATAACTAAACTAATGAGTTTATATACAGTTACATGAGTTATGATAACTAAACTAATGAGTTTATATACAGTTACACCAGTTATAACTAAACTAATGAGTTTATATACAGTTACACAAGTTATGATAACTAAACTAATAAGTGTATATATACAGTTACATGAGTTATGATAACTAAACTAATGAGTTTATATATACAGTTAACTTAACTAATAAGTGTATATATACAGTTACATGAGTTATGATAACTAAACTAATGAGTTTATATATACAGTTAACTAAACTAATAAGTGTATATATACAGTTACATGAGTTATGATAACTAAACTAATGAGTTTATATATACAGTTACATGAGTTATGATAACTAAACTAATGAGTTTATATACAGTTACATGAGTTATGATAACTAAACTAATGAGTTTATATATACAGTTATGTGAGTGAATCAGGTTGTCATATATATATATATATATATCTCATGTGAATTTTAAGGACAATTCCAGATATTTTGGAGTCTTTGCTCACGTCTAACTCTACATGAGGACACGTGTCCTGTGATGCTGATGTCACACACACCTGTGGACCATGTGACGTCTGCGGGTCGAGCGGGTCTCCAATCACGATCTTCTTGGCGTTTTCAACGCTGCGACGCACAAAGTCCTCGTAAATACTTTCCTCCACAAACACTCGAGACGCAGCTGTGCAGCACTGACCCTGGTTATAGAACGCTCCTTTCTGGGTCTCCTCCACCGCCATCTGCACTGCACGCACGCACGCACGCACACACACACACACACACACACACACAAGTGAGTGAGTGAGTGGGTGGGTGGGTGGGTATATGAGTGAGTGAGTGAGTGACAGCTAAACTTACAGTCAGAGTCAGCAAACACGATGCAGGGGTTCTTTCCTCCCAGCTCCAGAGTCACTCTCTTCAGATTACTTTTGGCTGCTGCTTCTTTGATCAGCTGACCCACCTGCGCACGCACGTGCATACACACACACACACACACACACACACACACACACAATAATTATATGTTATTTTAATTCTGGAGAGGAGAAAATGTAACACAACCAACTTCTCTGCAGGGATTCATGAAGTATTATGATCTAAATACAATCAGACGACAGCTAAGCCTCAGAGATCTCAAACATGCGGCCCGTGGCCCACATGCGGCGCGTGATGAAAACTGACCAAGTGGACACAGTGTGTGTTGTACATGGTAGGTTAGTTATGTGTTTTAACTACAATTTACATGTTTGATTTAATTTTCTGATTTAATTTTATATATCTGTAAAAATGTTGTCATTTAAAGAATAATTTTGTATCATAAATACTTTCCATATGGAAATATCATGAATATTTTCATTGAGCTATTATCATGGAATGTCAAATAATAATTTAAGTTGACTATAACCTCAGTAGAACCAGTAAAAGCCACTTTGGCGACGTCCATGTGTTCAGCGATGGCTGCTCCTGCTGTCGGACCAAAACCCGGAACAACGTTCACCACTCCGGGAGGAAAACCTGCCTGAACATGTGAGCCACACAACACGTCAGTCATTTACATATATATATATATACATATATATATACATATATATGTATATATACACACACACGTGTGTATATGTATGTATATATGTGTATATATGTATATATATATATATACACATCTGGGGTCGCGTTAACCGAATATTTTCCGTCACCTTTTGGTGACGGAAAAATCTGAGAGCCATCCGTCATTTTGACAGATTGCAATTCACAGCCCTAAAAACTATGTTTTCTAAAAGAGGTGAAAAAAGAGGGATAGATGCAGATGAAGGACAAACTCAGCCCTTGGCCTCAGCGGCAGTAAGGAGGTGAGGCGAGTTCAGTGGGAGCGGGAGTTCTCCTGGCTGAGGAGGGCGGATAGAAAAATGTTGTGCGACAAAATAAAGATTCCCATCGGAGAATCTGAGCATCATTTCTGACCTGGACACCGTACTCAATGCATCTCGCTATCCTTGTAGTGCTGACAGCGTGTTAAAGAGCTATGGACAGGAGGCTTTGGAGCGCGTCTGTGACCGCTGCAGCTGATCCACTGGTGCAGAAGGAGCGCATGTTGCGGGATTTCCTACCACGCGCAACTACGCACAAGCAGGCACGCCATTTAAGTCCATGTGGACCAGGAGGAAGGTGTGAGACTGTGCGTTTAGGCCACAGGTGAACTGTTCATATTCCACTGCAATATGAACAAAGCAATTGAATATGTCATTATTATCATTTAAAGTGACCGGTAAAAATGGATTATGACGGGATTTTTATGACCCTGTCACTCAAAATGACAGACAATGAAAAAGTCTAGCGCAACCTCTGATACACATGTATATATATATATATATATATATACATGTACATGTATATATACACAAATATGTCACAGAAAGTAGAAAATAATCACGTTGAAGAAGCTGAAAAATCCCAAACTGGTTTGAATGACTAAAAACACTCTGTTTAATCGATGATCAAAACAGTTGATTTAGTAATAAGGTTGCAGCCGTACGTGTGACACACGTGTTGACACTGTGACCTCTGACCTCTTTGATGAGTGACGCGGTGTACAGTGCGGTGAGCGGCGTCTGCTCGGCAGGTTTGATGACCACAGTGTTTCCACAGCACAGAGCCGGGGCGATCTTCCACATGAACATCAGCAGAGGAAAATTCCACTGAAACAAAACAACAAACAACAAACAAAGCGTTAGTTAAATCATTCCATTACATTTAGCAGTAACAAATCATGTTTATTTTCAGTCTTATCTTTACGTCTCTGTAATAAAGTTATATATATATACAGTATAGTTAATGAGGCTTTGAGGGTCTCTAACATTACTCTTTATAGGTGGACTCTCTAGCACCACACAACGTTCACGAGGAACCGTTCAGTTACTGTTATTTAAGGCGGAAACAATTACTAAATGAGTTGATCAATGATCGATTACTAAATGAAAATCGAGTGTTTTTGGATTTTTCAGCTATTTTCTGGTTTGCTGTTATATAGATCAGTGACACACACACACCCTCACAACTTTGTTTTAAATGCTCTTCATCACTTGTTGGATGTTGTGGAGGAAACGCACGAGACAATCCACCAGGTTAGAATTCATCAGACGAAGCTGAGAAAGAGGTCGTTTGTTTTCTGTGTTGGACAGAGAGTGCTGCGTGTCAATCGTGACACTTTGGAAACACTGTGTACATCCTGGTAGACTTTACTTTATTTGCTCTTTTATATACACGTCTATCTTTCCCAATTCTCAAATATACTTTCATTTGTCTTTGTGTATTTTGTTTCTTGTATGGAAACATTTCAATTGTGAATGGCGGAAATACCATTGTGTGTTATTGGAGTGAAAGTAAGCACTGTATTGTGACGCTCTCACAAAACCAAACAAAAAAGGATCCGAGGATCACATGTGTGGATGGTGGTTTCCTGTTTGTCCTCGTGTGTGTGTATGTGTGTGTGCCAGCAGTACTTTCTGTAATTACACAACGTTCTTCAGTATAAATTTCACTTTTATGATATAATCTCTCATGTCAAACAACAGCCGTTTTGTTCCTTTGTTGCCAAAGCAGCTTTAGAGTTTCCAGGCTTATGTTCTGTCACGCCGTCTGTCTGTGGGCATCCATGACTGAGTGAAAGACGATACGCTGCCCCGCCCTGAATCTGATCAAGTTATTATCAAAAGACAAAAAAACATATATTCCAGTGTGTGAAAGTAAATCCAAGCAGCACAGGATTGAGACTGTGTGTTCCCCTGAAGGGATTAACAGAGACGAGGTCTTGTTCAGAGAGAGCAAAGATTAAGATTAAGTTTCATTCTGCACAGGTTTGAATAAGCCTTTAAGGCAAGGGCTGAGTTTTGATGTTGTTTTTTTTCAAGTATGGTTGAAAGAGCTACAGACACACTCAGCACTGATCACATGATCACGTCTTTATCTCACTGTTACACACACACACACACACACACACACGTGTGGTCACTTTGTGTCACTGAGCTCAATCTGAACGTTGGATTTCAAACAGTGACGTGACAAAATAAGACATTTGAACTTAGTGATGGAGGCAGCAGTGGGGGTGTGTGTGGGGGCGGGGGGGGGGGGGAGTGTGAGTGTGTGTGTGTGTGTGTGTGTGTGTGGGGGGGGGGGGGGGGTGCTTTACAAGCTTCAGTTTCCTTATGTTCTTGTTACAAAAGTTCCTTGTGGCTAAAATCAGTTTTTATATATGACTCTTGTTTTCAGTGACAGTGAGCCTCTGTGTCTCAGCAGCAGGGGGCGCCGACTACATACACACAGTCAAAACATGTATCAGGTTAATGTAATCAGACTGAGTGAATATGTTAACATGTTTCCACAGAAACACACGCACCATTGCACACAGTAATGTAGACATTACACACGTAGATATGCAGGTAATATAAAGTCTTACAGGAATGATGGCTCCACACACACCGACAGGCTCGTGTTTGGTTAAACACATGAAGCTTTCATCTGTAACAAAGGAAACACATGGTTACATCACATCAAACTAACACTTCTTCTCATCTTATTTGGCAGGCAATGTGTTGCTAGATTTATAGAACAGCTCATTATTTGGCAGGCAATGTGTTGCTAGATTTATAGAACAGCTCATTATTTGGCAGGCAATGTGTTGCTAGATTTATAGAACAGCTCATTATTTGGCAGGCAATGTGTTGCTAGATTTATAGAACAGCTCATTATTTGGCAGGCAATGTGTTGCTAGATTTGTAGAACAGCTCATTATTTGGCAGGCAGTCTCTCAGTTCAAAGTTCAAATCTACTTATATACATATATATTTATGTCTATGGATGTGAACGGCGACGTTTCCTGCCAAAATGGAGTTGCTTTGGGTTCGACTGTTGCATTGTGGGATTGTGTGGCATCAGCTAACAAACTGAGAACCCGACAACAGGAGAAGGTTTGTCCAAACAAGCTGATTCTATGCAACATCTTTTCTTTCTTTTTTTTTTAAACTTCAGAAACAATAATACTTGATGAATCATTAGGTTTCATTACAGATTCTTTTGCTAAGCTAAACAATAGAGGTATGAATATATGATAATAATAAAATAGGGTATAAAAAATCAGAATAAGAACTACATACAATCAAAATATCTGAAAAACTACCAATGAAACATTGGTAGATACATAATATAAACAGGAATAAAACCCCTGGCCTAAGCAGTGAGTGAATTAAAATGAGTAAACATAGTTCTGTTCTATACACAGAACAGAACTATGCTTATGATATGAAAAGGGTACAATTATTTAAGTTCCATGATTGATCAATAATTGCACAATCATCATGTGACCTGATTCTCTGTTTACAGTCTCAACTAAATGTGTAGCATCACGTGCAAGGAAGTGGCCAATCCCAGTGCAGTCTAACTGGAAAAAAAGGAGGTCAAACATTTAACACTATAACAAAACAGGGTCACTATGACAAGAGAAGCAGAGGAGCAGGTATTTCTGCAGCTTTAATCCTCACACACACACTCAGCTCTGACCTTCTCCAGTTTCCTGAGTGAAGCATCTGCACATCACTGAAGCTCATTCATGAAAAGTGTCTCACAGGAAGCTGCTGAGCAGTTCATGTGTTCATCATGCACTACAGAGCTGTGGGCGTCATGTGACTGGATAGATTACATATCACCATACAACGATGCTGTAGTGACACATGAAGATATCTGTCTGTACGTGTGTGAGGAGTTAGGAGGGCATAGAGAAAGGTCAGAGGTCATGAGTGTGGATGGAGCATCTCGTAGTTTTCTTCCTCATTAACCCGCTGTAAACTCCATCTTCTATTATTTATGGCACGACATGTCACCACCCACCCCTGGATTATATCTGATACCTATGACGTTTGTAAAGAGGTCAATCGGTTAATTTAGTACTGGATTTATCGCATAATCGCCCTAAATTGAATAATGAAACACTGATAATCCGTTGTGATTGTGCACATGAGTGACTCTGACTGACTGCTGGGTTAGTGAGGCGCTGAGCCAGCACTGATGGTTGCACCTCACTGATCACTATCGCAGCCTCTTCCTCTTCACCGAGCGTCTCTCAGCGCTCCATTGGGATGTAATCAGGAGGAAACGGCCGGCGTGTTTAGTCTAACTAAAGTCCTACAGAGTCCAGACTGTGGCTGAATGAGACACCACCCAGGGCTGAGGACAATCCTGAGCCAGGTTAACACACAGTTGCTCTGTTGTCATTAACCTCCAGCTGTGCGCTGGTCACAGACTCAGTGACATGTGAAAGACAAAAGCGTGTCCAGAGCTTCTAATTATCTCAATTATCTTAAAGTGTGTAAGAATTTAAAAGTGATTGAACCACAGAACACACACATTCTGTTTCAATGTCAAATACACAAAGGTCCAGTGTGAACAAATTAGTGACATCTAGTGGTGAGAAAGCCGATAACTCCACACACCAGAAAGGATCTTATTCTTCTTTGTTAATGTAAATACTGACTGACTGTGCATCACTAATCCAACGTTCAGATTAACCTCAGTGACACAAAGTGACCACACGAGGCAGCAGAGGACCAGCAGCTACAATCACTGACTGACAGAGCGACAACTACGAAGAGGAAATGACAAAAATAATGGAGGACGTCTACTTTTCTCGTCTAGGCTTTTCACACACGCTGATCATTAATACGGTCTGCTCTTTTTTTCGGATGCGGATGCAGCTCTTAGTGGCTCCATGAGAAGAACCCGGGTCCATCACAGGGTCTCACACTGACGAGTCGTTGACTCACCTACAGGCAGACTCTTGCCGTGGATCTTGTCGCTCCAGCCAGCGTAGTAACGGAGGGTTTTGATGCTTCCGTCCAGGTCAATGAAGAAGGACTGCAGGAAGGGCTTCCCCGTGTCCAGAGTCTCCAGAGTCTGAAGAATCAGGAAGACAACTTTCAACACAGCGTCAATCCACATCAAAACTATTATGCACCTGTTTAATGCATCATCGATTCATCTGTCCATTATTTTCTCCAATAATAATTGTGTCATCGTTTATTAATCAGTGTTTGTCAACTTTGGAAATAGTGATGTTCTCAAACGTCTCGTTTTTGTCTACAAACCAAAATGATTGAGTTTGGATGAATTCAAAGAAACCAAGAAATATTCACATTTAGGAAGCTGAAAAATGACAGAAACTGGCTTAAATAATTAAAAGTGAAAGATGAATTGATTATAAAATGAGTTGATGATTCATTTAGTAATGGTTCATTGCTGCAGCCTGAATGTCAATAATATTATTAATTGGTCAAGTTTTTGTTTCATAAAAATTGTTTTATGTATTTCATTTACCCCTCTGCTCATACAACAATAATTAAATAAACAATGTTCACATATACATCAGAGAAATATGAAAATACACAACTGCACTGGAATAAAATGTATTATAATAACATGATGTCACACAGACACGGCACAGAAATAACAAACTAATCAACTACATGAACAAATAAATGAGCAATGATTTAAATGAAGCAGCAGTTATTAAGGGTTGATTGAAGAGGGTGGCAAAACATTTTTCATTTTTTTTATTTTTAATTTATCCAGATATCTGGGGTGCCACTTTTTGTAGCGGGTTTGACTAGATTTAATTTTTGGGGTGCCAGTCAGAGTCAAGTCTGACAAAGTAAAATAAAACAGAACAAAAAAATAAGTTAGTCAACCCACACAAAATAATAACCATGCATATCAAACACAGCAATAAACTACAACAATGCGATTTTCACAATATATACACAAATATATATATATATATACATATATATATATGTATATATATATATGTATATGTATGTAAACAAAAAAAGAAGAAGAAAACTCAGTTCAGTTCATTCAGGAAAAGTCCATTCCAGTATTCCCCAATACCGCAGTTCAGTCCAGTACATGCGCCACCACAAAACAACAACTCAAAACTCCGCTCCAGGCTTTACCGCGGGCTTCCACACAAAATAAGGAAATAAACTCAAAATAACCAGCGTCTCTGGTCGCGGTGCAACAACCAATCATCCTAAATGCCCTTCCTGGAGGACGGATTCAAACTGCGATGAGTTTGAATCTATTCAGATCAACACACACACATATAGAGTGTGTGTGTGTGTGTGTGTCCAGTAAAATCACATGGCCTTTGTGGTGAAGATGATGATGAAAAGTGTGTCAGTAAAATAAAGATTCTTCAGGCGACGTGGGTTCTTATATTCAGCATCTGTGACTCAGAGGGTAATCATAGGTTATTAGAACCTGGATCTTCATTTCACCACAGTCCTACATGTCAGACAGAGTCTGAACATCAAAGTGCAGCTGTGAAATCAGACTGGATTAGGATTCTAAAGAAAACACCAGGCCTCCACGCCCGTCACTCTTTATTCAAAAGTCTGTATTATTTTATCATATTATATTATTTATGTAAGGTTCAAGTTCAAACTAATTATGTGCTCAAAATGCTCCCACTGGTAGTACCACTTAGAATCCAGCAGAGGGCGCACCTTACAACACTCAGTCCGTTTACAGTCAGAGTTTAATCAGACTAAGGTCGTAGTCTGACTAAGACAGACAATCAGACAATTTACAGAGTCTGAGTTTACATGTGGACGACAAAATGTGTGACTCGGCCTGCGTAGGTGGCGCTGTATCTCTCTATAAACTAGTGTGTGTTGAATGAGTTTATGAAAAACAAACGGAGGACGGACGCAGACGTCGTCTTAGTTCCAGATATAATCATGATTACTGTAACTATAATAATAATAATAACAATAACGACGGTGAATGAATGTGATGGTGAGACCTCACACAGTCAAACCAGAACTATTAAACATTCTTCTTTAAAATCCTCGAGTGTGGGACAGACCCCCACAGATTGACATGTTTATACTGTGGTGAGACTTTTCTTGACACGGCGGTGAACTGTGGTCACGTGACAATGATTTTCCAAAGTAACCGGTTCACTTTCACAAACTGTCCCAACTTATTTTAGAGTGTGTTGCAGTCTCACGCCCGTCACGTCCTATTATTTCATATTTATATATATATATATATATATATATATATATATGTATACACACACACACACACACACACACACAAAGTGAACGAGCTCACCGCGAGCAGGAGTCGGTCTCTCTCGATCAGGTCAGCCAGTTTGTGCAGCAGCTTCCCACGACTGGACGCGTCCATTCTCCTCCACGGAGAACTTCTCTGCACGGCCGCCTTGGCCGCCTCCACGGCCTTGTCCACGTCCTCCTATGTAGAATAAACATAAAACATACGAGACAGGAGGACACAAAGATGTCTCCTGTCAGGTCAGATGTCCTCCAGCACGTCCACGTGGTCATTTTCACGTCTGTGATCAGGTCAAACGTTAGAGGAAGATGAAAATGTTACGGCAGACAATGACATACTAAATGAGATGATGAAAATACTTTAATTTTAAAAACTTTCTTTGAATCCATGTGATGACGTCCTCAGAGCACATGCTACTCCATGAGTTTAGTATTATACATGTATTAGTTGGATGCTTAAGTACATTTCGCTGTGTTTTTGCCCATGTGTGAATGTAACATTTGTTGTTGGTTCACAGCAAAGATAAAGACGCTTTATTGATTCTCAGTTATTATTTTTTATTTTAATATTTGATTACTATTATGGTACTTTTGTGTGTCTCTTGTCTGTCGTCTTGTTCATTAATGTGTTCTGTGAAAGCACTTTGTAAACCCAGTTTTCAAACGCAGCTATAGATGTAAACCTATTATCGTTACTATTATTATTATCATTATGATTATTATCATTTAACAAACAAGAAAGTGATAGTAATCAATGAAAAAGACAATAAGTAAATAATTACTGATTGTAATAGACGAGATGTGACAAGTCTGATAATGATGGCATGAGTACTATTCTATTAATATACTTATACATAAACAGTGTAAACAATTATATAATAAAATACCAGTGATGATAATCAACTAATACTGGTGTTATAAAATATTAATAATAATGAGCTGAAATGTCAGGAAACATTGATCAGAGTTTGTCAAACCTGGAAATTCTCAAATCTTGTTTTGATTGAGTTTGAATGATTTCTTTGTTTTATGGAGCAACGAAAATAGAAAATATTCACATTTAAGAAGCTGAAAAGTGACAGAAAGTAGAAAATATTCTGCATGATAAATATGCCAACGTTCATTTCAACACGTTCCCATTAGCTCTCAGGATGTCCTGTGTATGATGGAATAATATTATAAAGTGATAAAAGCTGGACAGACGTGTGAGGACTGTCTTCTTACTTTGTCTGCTTCTTCCACGTCACAGATTTTGTCTCCTGTCGCAGGGTTAAAGGAGGGAAAGGACTTTCCTGAGCAGGACGTGTGCCACTCATTATTGATAAAAATCTGTGAGAAGACAGAGTGACAGTGTTTGTGATATGAAATGAATTTATCTTTAGACACAGAACATTGATCCATTTCACACAATACACAACAACAAAATCACTGAGCAAAGACAAAACAAAATGACAATCCACAAGAAAATATCAGCAACTTGAAAAAGACAAACAAAACAAGTATTTCTTTAAAGCCAGATTTAAATAGAGTCTTGTGGAACAAAAAAAAATGACCCTCTAAGACTCCTACAGTATCAGTGACCATGAATGCAGCACTCTGTGTAACCCGATAGCTTTGATATCACTGATCGCAACATGATCGTTGCTTTATATTCTGTTCGATGCACGTTAAGATAAGCCTGACTCAGATATGACATACTGTGCATTTATCGTATTTCAAAGACAAACAAATGCTGTTGCTAATAATCTGCACCTTTTTCATTTTGGCCATTTTGAGTTGAGTCAACAAACACTGACAAACATTCATTCTTTGTTACTAATGTTACAAAAAACTTGTTACTAACTTTACAAACATTAAGTTACTAATGTTACAAAAAACTTGTTACTAACTTTACAAACATTAAGTTACTAATGTTACAAAAAACTTGTTACTAACTTTACAAACATTAAGTTACTAATGTTACAAAAAACTTGTTACTGACTTTACAAACATTAAGTTACTAATGTTACAAAAACTTGTTACTAACTTTACAAACATTAAGTTACTAATGTTACAAAAAACTTGTTACTGACTTTACAAAGATTAAGTTACTAATGTTACAAAAAACTTGTTACTAACTTTACAAACATTAAGTTACTAATGTTACAAAAAACTTGTTACTAACTTTACAAACATTAAGTTACTAATGTTACAAAAACTTGTTACTAACTCTACAAACATTAAGTTACTAATGTTACAAAAAACTTGTTACTGACTTTACAAACATTAAGTTACTAATGTTACAAAAAACTTGTTACTAACTTTACAAACATTAAGTTACTAATGTTACAAAAAACTTGTTACTGACTTTACAAACATTAAGTTACTAATGTTCCAAAAAACTTGTTACTAACTTTACAAACATTAAGTTACTAGTGTTACAAAAAACTTGTTACTAACTTTACAAACATTAAGTTACTAATGTTACAAAAAACTTGTTACTGACTTTACAAACATTAAGTTACTAATGTTCCAAAAAACTTGTTACTGACTTTACAAACATTAAGTTACTAGTGTTACAAAAAACTTGTTACTAACTTTACAAACATTAAGTTACTAATGTTCCAAAAAACTTGTTACTGACTTTACAAACATTAAGTTACTAGTGTTACAAAAAACTTGTTACTAACTTTACAAACATTAAGTTACTAATGTTACAAAAAACTTGTTACTGACTTTACAAACATTAAGTTACTAATGTTACAAAAAACTTGTAACTAACTTTACAAACATTAAGTTACTAATGTTACAAAAAACTTGTTACTAACTTTACAAACATTAAGTTACTAATGTTACAAAAAACTTGTTACTGACTTTACAAACATTAAGTTACTAATGTTCCAAAAAACTTGTTACTGACTTTACAAACATTAAGTTACTAATGTTCCAAAAAACTTGTTACTGACTTTACAAACATTAAGTTACTAATGTTCCAAAAAACTTGTTACTGACTTTACAAACATCAAGTTATTAATGTTCCAAAAAACTTGTTACTAACTTTACAAACATCAAGTTACTAATGTTACAAAAAACTTGTTACTAACTTTACAAACATTAAGTTACTAATGTTACAAAAAACTTGTTACTAACTTTACAAACATTAAGTTACTAATGTTACAAAAAACTTGTTACTAACTTTACAAACATTAAGTTACTAATGTTACAAAAAACTTGTTACTAACTTTACAAACATTAAGTTACTAATGTTACAAAAAACTTGTTACTAACTTTACAAACATTAAGTTACTAATGTTACAAAAAACTTGTTACTAACTTTACAAACATTAAGTTACTAATGTTACAAAAAACTTGTTACTAACTTTACAAACATTAAGTTACTAATGTTACAAAAAACTTGTTACTGACTTTACAAACATTAAGTTACTAATATTACAAAAAACTTGTTACTGACTTTACAAACATTAAGTTACTAATGTTACAAAAAACTTGTTACTGACTTTACAAACATTAAGTTACTAATGTTCCAAAAAACTTGTTACTAACTTTATAAACATTAAGTTACTAGTGTTACAAAATGATGTTACTAATGTTCCAAAAAACTTGTTACTAACTTTATAAACATTACGTTACCATTACAAAAATGTCTTACCAACATTAGAAACAACTTATGAAATATTAAGAAAAACGTACAAAAATAGTGTTACAAACACATTCATAAAGTTAGTAACAATATGTTGTTGTACTGAAGATAGGATCCATCATTTTTCTGTGGAATAAACAAGAATCTTAAATCGAAATGTCATGAAATCTTGGAATGAGTGAAAAGATGCAGTGCCCTCTTGTGGCACAATAAATCACTCGTTCACAGCGTTTTCAAATCATTCAAATGAAATATGAAAGATTTTCTCCATTAACCACAATCCACTTACAACTCCACTGCATTTATTGCGATCTCCTCCTCACCCCTCCCTCAGCCTCTCACCTGTGTGTGTGTGACCTGGTGGACAGTGACAGGTTGAGGCAGCGCTGCCATGTTTCCTTCTCTCTCTCTCTCTTCATTCTCTGAGATTCCGTTCTGTGCCATTCTGACTTCTCCTCACACACACATTCACACAGTCACACACGGTCACTGTCAGCATCAGCACTGGACTTTTGGTTTTTATAGCAGAGAGCAAGACTCCTCCTTACATAGCTCCACCCCTATCAAATATCAAGGGCTCTTATCTGAGCTGAGAGCTTGGTAATCAGTGATTTTACAACAGGAGCGGCTGGTCCTCTGCTGCCTCGTGTGGTCACTTTGTGTCACTGAGGTCAATCTGAACATTGGATTTCAAACACTGAAGTGACAAAATAAGACATTAGAACTTATTAGTGATGTCGGCAGCAGTGGATCAACAGATCCTGAAAATCACTGCTTTTCTCTCTGGACTTTGGTGTGGGAGAGTGAGTGGTTTACAAACGTCAGTTTCCTGTGGGAAAGACAAAGACACGTTCTGAACATATTGTAAACTTAAAGTGACGTAGATTTTATGAGGTGAGTCTTTCGTTAAGTTGCTAAAAGTGAAACATGTATAAAAATGTATATCATCATTACATTAAATTGACTCATCTTTTAACTCATGACAGTTGTCTCGTTTAACATCTGAAGCAGCAGCTTTTGTCAGCTGGATTATATTTCAGCAGAAGTTCTGCGTGATGCTCCTCCATGAATATAGTCAACTCCTACAATCTCACTGATCTCTCCTGCGTGCACTGCACTCATTTTTCCCAGGAGTGAATACATTCCGCTGAGAAAGTCATTTAAAGCAGGATTACGCCGGTTTGAATGTGACTGCATCGACTGAGCAGGAGTGAACACGGGCTGTTTATCGACGTCTCAACGGTGTTATCGCGGTGAAGTTGGTCTTTTTGCACCTGGGGCCTGGTGAAGCCAAATGGAACTGGACACATGCAAACAAACACTTTTGTTGTGAGGAACAAAGCTGTGCGCTCACTCCAAACACACACACACACACACACACACACACACACTCATGCACAGGCTGCTACTGTTTCCCCTTCATCGCTTCTTCTCACCCTTTATGTCAAAGTTTAATGAGGACAACCAGCTTTCACAGGCTCATTTCTCACTTCAGCAGCTTTCTAACACTTTCTAATGAGAGAGGGGTGTGTGTGTGTGTGTGTGTACGTACGTGTGTGTGTGTGTGTGTACGTGTGTGCGTGTGATGCAAAACACAGGCCCAGGCTCATGCAAATCCCTCAGAAACCTGCTCTGAACGACATGAGTTGTTTTGTCAGACTAACTGAAATGTGGCCCTCACATGTCCTTTTAATAAGGACATTTTGTCTTTTTAGTTCACCTCTTCTACACCAGAACCAGGTCGACACTGGTTGTCTTTAAGTTTACCAGTCCATCTTCAGTATGTTCAGACTCTCCAAATAGACATTGTGAATTTCAGAGCCATTACTTGGAACCAGGCTCCTACTGGACAATACTGGGACTGTGTGTAATGATAATTTTCTCCATTAGCCAATTTGTTTTTCAGTCCATAAAATGTCGATCATTGTTTGTCAAACCTGAAAACTAATATTCACATTTAAGAAGCTTGTTTGAGTCAATCACATCTATTTTCCTCTAAATGTGAAGATAATTGACTGTATCATGTTCTATTGAAGAAGAGCTAAAACTAGAGACAGACACCGTTTCCTCCTCAGCAACATGTGTACCGACTTTATTTTACCATAAATGTTCATTGAAACAAGCAGCAGAGTCGCCCCCTGGTGGCTAACTTCTGCCACTGCTCCCATAAGCTTTGAAATGTCTTTTAAATGGCTTCGTACTGCTCATTTATTCTTTCTATAATTACTCTTTTATAGATATGTATTTATTTTTATGGTTAGACTGGATATTTCACAGAAATCCAACAACTGCATTTAGGTTTTACATTACTAGAGAGAGAATTCATTCATTCACGATACACCTGACGATGTGTTCCACCCAGGACCCTGGTAACTCTGACAAATTTCACTCTGCCTATCCGCTAACTGAGAGTTGGGAGATCAGCCTGTCGTGGGAAAGTGGAGTCAGGTGACCTCTCTTCTACCAGGCTTGGCTGCTCACACTAATTGGCACTGCACACCTTCCAGTGATACAGTCCCATCTGCAGGCTTCAAGGCCGGTTACAATCACTGAGCAGTCAGTTCATGAGCAGACTACATGTGGAGGAGAGTTTGTCTTTGTTCAGTCGTTCATCAGTCACAGCTCAGAGTTCAGGACGTGATGAGCATGTGGTCAAACTACAGATGACATGAAACAAATGAGCACAAAGATGATAAACCTGCATCGAGCTCTGATCAGTATATGGATATAATATCTATATATGGTGCTCTTGGATCACATCATGTTTAAGTATCTGTGATTACTTTTCCTGGTTTTAAAAGGCTGTTGCATTGATACTTGTTTCATTTTAAGTCTAATTATTTGTGTTACAGCAGAATTTGACCACATTTATAGTCAATGTGACTGTAACACACGTAAATATCATTCATTTAAAAGAATAAAGCAGGTATTATCTGAAATGAAAAGTTATTATTAGTGTATTTTAAGATCATCTAGTCTCCGGTTTTGGTTTCAATTGTGGAATCAGACTCTGGAGGACGTCACATGACCATAGATGTGACCTCCAACTGTTCATCATCACCGTTTGTTGCTTTCTCTTCAAAATTAAAGCACTTTCCCCAGCCTGTCTATTATCTGCCTGCACTTTGAATCATGCTGCTGCAGTTGGACGCACAGAAAGAGAGGGAACCGCTGAGATAACCCTGTCCAGGTGTTCACGGCCAAACAAAGGCTCCTTTCAGAGCGTGATGGGAACGCACTGGTCCTCCACTTGTTGCAAAAATATACAAGATAAAAAGAGCCGAACTCAGACAGAAACTTGGTTTCTGTTTCATAGCAAAATATGGAGCCTCAGCTGGTCACCACTGTCAACAACACTGTAAACAACACTGTCAACATCACTGTCAACAACACTGTCAACACCACTGTCAACAACACTGTCAACAACACTGTCAACAACACTGTCAACACCACTGTAAACGCCACTGTAAACACCACTGTGAACACCACTGTCAACAACACTGTCAACATCACTGTCAACAACACTGTAAACAACACTGTCAACACCACTGTCAACAACACTGTCAACACCACTGTCAACAACACTGTCAACATCACTGTCAACATCACTGTCAACATCACTGTCAACAACACTGTCAACATCACTGTCAACAACACTGTCAACAACACTGTCAACACCACTGTCAACAACACTGTAAACACCACTGTCAACATCACTGTAAACACCACTGTCAACATCACTGTCAACAACACTGTCAACAACACTGTCAACATCACTGTCAACATCACTGTCAACAACACTGTCAACATCACTGTCAACAACAACAACACTGTCAACATCACTGTCAACATCACTGTCAACAACACTGTCAACATCACTGTCAACAACACTGTGAACATCACTGTCAACAACACTGTCAACATCACTGTCAACAACACTGTCAACATCACTGTCAACAACACTGTCAACAACACTGTCAACAACACTGTGAACATCACTGTCAACAACACTGTCAACATCACTGTCAACAACACTGTCAACACCACTGTCAACAACACTGTCAACAACACTGTCTGAAACCACACTACAATCACACTCATCACCAACAACCAGTTCTACATAACAAATATGTCAGACGTCAGTAAATGGACACAAAACACACTCAAGGAGAGAAAAACGTGCATAAAAAATATTATAGTAATTATATTTTCAACGGTAAATGAGGTCATTTATCCCACAGCAGCAAATGTGACAATTATCTTTGATAAAACAGCAGAACTCACCTGTCACTTCATGGATCTTTACGTTGTGAGTTGAGCTGAAGGAGAAGCTTCTTCTTTCAAACAATCATTCCCTCGTTGTGTCCTTTTAAACGTCAATCCCCGCTGTTCCGTAAACTGCGACACAAACAGCAAACGCTGATGAGCTGCTAGTTAGCTGCTGACAGCTAAAGGCTAGCTGTCGCTAGCGCCGCGGCTAACAGCTACATGTAGCTAGCTTCCGAAAAGTGTCCTCATCATTCCCCTGTCCTCTGTCCTCTGTCTGTCCTCTGTCTGTCGTAAAACATGTTTTTATCTTAAAAACTGAGTCTAGAAAACAGAATCCAGAGTGAATCGGCACCACCGCCATTTAACTTTTTTAAAGCCCTGAGTGTCCTCGTGCCCCTGTTGCCCCGTACACGAAGAATGCCTTACACTGATTGGTTGGTGATGGGAGGGGGCGGTGCCACATCGCCACAAATCATTTTTTGATTGGTTGATTTGTCTGTAACTCTGTTGTTGTCGTTTTTTTAATGTACAATAACAAACAAGGCATTTTGTACAAAAAACATCATAGACATAGTATCAAAGGGAAAAGTGCATGAACAAATAACATGAAATACAGTAAATAAAATAAATAACCTGGTCATGTTGAGTATGTTGAGGGTTATATTTGACCAGGTTTAAGAGAACCTCAAAACCTACACCCCAGCCCGCCCACTTCGCTCTGCATCGGCAAACCGGCTCGCTACCCCCTCACTGAGAGGATCGCAGAGGCACTTACAGAACTCGAGACTGTTCACTGTCCTCGCTCCCAAATGGTGGAACGAGCTCCCCATTGACATCCGGACAGCGGAAAGCCTCCACATCTTCCGCCGCCGACTAAAAACACATTTCTTCCGACTCTACCTCGACTAAGACGATAACGACGACGGAAAAAAAAAAAAAAAAAAAAAAAAAAAAATCGCACTTATGACTAGCACTTCATAGTTTGATTTACTTGAAGCTCTTACTTACTTCTAGCTCTTATTTGTACCCAAATGTTTAAATGCACTTATTGTAAGTCGCTTTGGATAAAAGCGTCTGCTAAATGACATGTAATGTAATGTAATGTAATGAACCTGCTGGTTAACACACACACACACACACACACACACACACAGAGTTTTCATGATTGTGACTCCTGGCTGTTTCAGTGTGAACCAGAAACCTTTGTTTTTCATTCACTGACAGAATGAAAGAGAAGAAGCTCAGACACAGACGGTGTCATCACATGTAGATCATCAGCAGCAGAAGATCGTCAGTGGACGTAGAAGAGACAAAACCTCGGCGTGAAACTCTTCACTTTGCTCAGATCAGCGAGCAGAGAAGAGCTTTCAGAGAAGTCATGACTCAGCAAAACCTGAGAGGTCATGATAGTCTACGATGTCATGTTTGATTCAGTCCAAAGCTGTGAAAAAAACACAGAATACACCTGAAGTGGGACAATGCATCATGGGTAATGTCATCATACACAGTCTTCAGGACAGGGGGCGCTCTACCCTGTTTAAATAGGTTTGTCAGAGAAGACAGTTTTCTACTGAAGGTCATGAGAGGTGTTTGTTTTTTACAGTGTAGATGTTCAGATTATTTTCACAGTTTTTTAAATTGATAACGTGTACACACACACACACACACACACACACACAGTAACATGCTGAATCAACACACTCTTGTGTAGAAACCTGGAGCTCGTCTGTGAGACTCTGGGATTTTTCAGGTTTGTTCAGTGGTTGTTTGAGGCGCTGTGAGCGCCCCCTGCTGCCTCCATCACTGAGTTCAAATGTCTGATTTTGTCTCTTCACGTTCAGATTGACGTCAGTGACACAAAGTGACCACACGAGGCAGCAGAGGAGCAGCAGCTCCTGGACCATGGTGTGGGAGAGTGAGTGGTTCACAGACGTCTGTGTAACAGCAGCTTCTGCGATGATAAACACAAACAGAGGAGAATCCTGTTGTTTACAAAAAAAACACATTTTGAAGTGAACATCTTTGATTTATTTTCATTTCTACAGCAGTGTCTGTTTTTCCATATTTATCTTGTGATGTTCTATTTGCATATCTCGTCACTAAGTCTTGTCACGTATTGAGTTGCATTTATTTAAGTCTGTGAATGTCTGTTACATCAGCCTCTGCTTCACTGACAGGAAACTTTGAAAAGTCTGAAGCTCTTGAGTTTTTACACCTCATTAAAGTCAGGAAGTTTATTTTTAAACTTCATTAACATTTGAAAAAGTCAAGGGTTCAAGGGTCTGAGACAAACCGGACCCTGAGGGACAGAGACAGAGACAGAGTAAGAGACAGAGTGTGTGTGAAGAACAGCGGCTAATGCTAACAGGTGGTCAGAAAGAGCGTCTTTGTTTGGTCTCTCTCACACACACACACACACACGTCTCCTGAAGCGAGCAGGAAGATAAAGAGTTCCTTGACAGAGGACGGAGGAAATGAGACGATGTCAGCTGCTGGAATGTCTCCTCGTTTCCTGGAGGACAAATTTATGTTTCATTCATCCTGCAAAGACACAGTGAACGTATGAATAATGACTCATCAACGAGTCGCACATAAAAACATCTACGTCACATGATCTCGTCTTTACCACAATTACTACTGGCCTAATCCTAATCCTAATCCTAACACTAACCTTAAAACATGTCTTCATCTTAAAATGTAGTCATTTGTATCATGAGGACTTGATTTTTGTCCCCACAAGGAAGACAAGTCCCCATAATGTCACTGTGTAAACAGGTTTAGGTCCCCACAACATTAGTAATACCTGGGCACACACACACACACACACACACACACATAGGAAGAGGTGACTCAGCAGAAACATTAACTTCAGTTTATTTACACGTTTGAAAATCTGCATATTCTGTACATTCAGTAGTTAGCGGTGAGGAAGACTCGTGTGATTGGGCACATGAGACCATGTGTGACGTGTTTCCCTGACGACCAATGTCTGCTGAGGAACCGACTGACACACACACACACTATAAAACACACACACACACGCATGTACACAAATTCCCTCACACACGCACACAGGTGCACAGACACACACACAGAGATTTTTTAAATGAACCAGACTCAAAGTAAAAGTGACGTTCAAATGACTCAGCATTCATAACCCTGACAACGTAACAAAGAGACGCAGACGTTTGTTTGGAGAAGACGATCTTCACACTTTCACTTTCCTCGACCTGAAGGTCAAAGGTCAAAGGAAACATGAACTGAAAACACCCTCATACAACTTCAGAGTAGAGATTTTTTTTAAATAGTGACTTCAAACATTGTCTTAAAAAATACTTCAGTTCTTCCTCTGATGTACATTAATTGTCATCATTGAAAACCTGTCATTGCAACATAAAATGATTTATTTTTTTTCATTTTGACCCATTTTCCCTGTTTGGTATATGTCATTTCCGCAGTAATCCAGCAGGTGGCAGTGTTGTTGTCCAGTGGAAGCATGTTTACTTCCAGTAACTTACATTGTTATAATAATCAGGACTGATGTAAAGATTAATTCAAGGTTAAAAAAAACAAACAAAAACCTCATTAATTCACAGTTAATATGAACGGGACATTTTTGGCCTTAAGGTGCTGAGAGGGAGTAAAAGACTCGGGTTAATAATCTGTGTTTTTCCTCCAGAGTAAATCATGTAGCACATGGAAAATCCTGCATATTTAACGTACAACGTTGTGCAACTGCGTTTGAAAAAGGAAACATTTAAAGAGTTCAAATGAAAAATTTAAATGATCAGGTCTGAAAGAAATGAAGATTAAAAACAAACGGCTTAAAATGTTAGTTTTTACTTTTCTCCCATAATTCATTTTGTTGATCGTCTTATTCAAATTCATATTTAATGTAAACAGTGAGGGTGAAAATAATCTGGTTTAAGGCTTTAACGCACGTGAATATTTGTAATTAGAAGACAAAGTAAAACAGGATTTAAATGTCTATTTTTAATTGTCAGAATGTTCAGCTGAGTCAGCTGTGAAGTCTTTGAACTCACCGCACAAACAAAAACAACAACAATAAAGTCACAACAAACAGATCCTTATATTATATCCAAACTTTAAATACGTTAAGAAGAGCAGAGATCAAGGCTTAAATAAATCTACAAAAATATCTGTTGTACATATTTACACTGACTGTGTGTGTGTGTTTCAGACAACACACACACACACACACACACAGTTACTCAGAGATTAAAAAAAACACAGTGTGTGAGTGAGTGAGCGAGCGAGCGAGCATGAATTCACTCACTTCAAATGTTCATGACGACATGTGCTTTAAAAACGACAAACACGACGGGATCGATGAACGAGTGAAAGTTTCAGCCTCGAGAATAAAAACTATCGTGTGATTTAATCAGTGAGCGCTTTAATAAAACTCACTCATTCACACCGAGCTTCCTGTTGATGTCTGGACCCGACCAATCAGCAGCAGGAAGAACATTCTGATGATCTCGCATCATTTCAGCCTGAAATCTGATCTGAAATCTGCTGCTAATGTAAAAGTCATTGAGCGCTGACTGTTTCCACTTTCACTAAAGACTTGACGTGTAATAAAATCTCTACCATCTCTGAGTCACACGATCGACGTGATCGTGTGACTCAGAGAGTCTGAGGCTGGCTCTCAGCAGCAGGGGGCGCTGCGATGACTTCTGTGAAGTTTCTCAGTTTCCACGTCATTTTATCTTCAGCAGTGAAGATGAACCAGATTAAATGAAACCAGATTAGACGACAGTTGATTCTCCTTCGGCAGCAAACTGGACCAGTGAAGACGTTAAACTGGACAAAGAGACGCGGACAGACCGTCGCTCAGCGTTTGACTACAGACCTGATGATTGCATAGTCTTCATTCCTGACAGCAGGGGGCGCTACAAAGTCTCCCTCTTCACACGTTGTCAAACTTGTGTTTTAAATAGTCTTTCATGACTTTAGCGACGGGCAGATCGTCCAGCAGCTTCAGACTCTGGAGGCCGATGCACTGACGGGTCTTTATCCGACACAAGTCCTGCAGAGTCCGAGGGTGTCCTGGAAAAACAAAGACTTGGTCAAACACAGTCTCACAATGTGGATTTAGTCACTTAGTCAAGGACAGAGGACAGTGTCCCCGTGGACAGGATGTTGTCCTCGCTGTAGCAAACAAACATGCAATAATGCAAATATTCCCACGATGAAAATACATTTAAAGGAGACATATTATACTCTATTTCTCCAAGTTAAAATAGTTCCCTGGTGTCCTAATGAACATGTCTGTGACATTTGGTCAAAATACCATAAGGATGAAGCGTCATAGCAGTTCAATAACCCTGCTAAACCCGCCCCTTTCAGAACGCTCGGTTTTGTTCCTGGTCCCTTTATATGCAAATGAGACACAGGCAAACACACGCCCACTTCTTCCAGGGGGTTTCTGATTTGTCCTCTTTACTGCGCTCACTCGCTCAGCTCCTGTTCCCTCCCCTCATTCCTCTCCCCCTCCCCCTCCCTCCACTAGTTCTCTGACAATATCAACATGGCAGCGAGAGTGTCGTCACAGGAAGAGACGAAGCTGAACACTGACCAACTGTAAATCAGTTAAAAACACTGTATGTGACTGTATCAGACTGAGTCTGTGCTCCGGTCATGGAGGACGTACTGAACACATATGTTTAATTAGGACGTGTCAGAATGCTCAGTTATGACCTCTATTTGACCTTTTCTTAAACATGTGTAACTAAATACGGCGACCGCTGGCCGCAGTCTGATGTGAAGTGGTGCGAACACACGTTTGCTGACTTTATCCGGCACATTAGCTTCATATATAAATCCTCTGAGTTTGTGTAAAACACTGTGCTCCACGGTGCAGCCACCAACAGCACACTTGTCCCTCCGCGTTGACATAATACCGCTCTTCCTCCCTCGCCTGCACTCTCACATTTTATAGGGACAAGGTGGAGCTAAGGTGGAGCTAAGGTGGAGCTAAGGTGGAGCTAATGTGGAGCTAAGTTGGAGCTCTCCAAGTAAACTTACTGGTGGGTGGTAACATTGGCGGTGAAATGCGCATGCTGCCTTCATAAGCGCAGGGAATTCAACATGGCGTGTCTTATCGCCTATACTTACACTAAGGGGGACCATGAAAACATGACTGAGTATTCTTTTTCCACACTTTGGCGACTGGTAGGGCCTCCAGAGTCCCAAATATAAGTATTGAAATGGTTAAAAAGTTGATTTTGCATAATATGTCCCCTTTAAAGTTCAAACAGAAAGTGACAGACAGCTGTGAACCAGGGACAAGTCAGACGGACAGGTTTGGACACGTGCAGAGGACAGGGGACAAGAAGGAGGCAGAGGATCCGAGGATCTGTGGCGCCCCCTAAAGGGAAAAGCCGGACGTATAAAATTGACAAAATGGAAACATTAGGCCTCGGTTTCCAGCATCATTCATGAAGATTACATCAGGAAAACAAACTTTCTGCACTTTATTCAAATGAAAGTCAATGTTGTCGTCATGACGACGTGGACGTCACAGCTGTGGCTCTCAAAGCTTTTGTGTGAGCGGCAGAAAAGAGCCGGCGGCGTCTGTCACTCAGCGAGGGACGAGTCTTTGATGGCAGCCGTTAATCCAGGTGCTGGAGGTGTCATGTGACCCGTCTGTGAACCAGCTGCTCGCCTCTTTGATATCAAAGACAGAGGAATGTGACCGTTGTTCCCCACGAACAATCGGAAACCCTTCTCATACCCTCTCTGCTTAAGCCCCGCCCACTTCAAACTCTTCATACTAACGCGTGTCATCAGCTGATTTACACAAATACAGGACAATCGCTTCTCTCTGCTGCTATATTTTGTTATCTTACTGCTATATTTTGTTATCTGCTGCTATATTTTGTTATCTCACGTTAATGTATACATAGTCATAGTTTCTGGAAAAAATGTAAACAACATTTCTTATTCTTATTTTATTGTTAATATTTTTATCTCTCTTTTAAAATTGTTATTTATATATTTGTATTTTGCACCAAGGGAGTGGCACCCAAATTTCGTTGTCCACAAAATAACGACAATAAAGGCTATTCTATTCTATTGGTCAGAGACGGACGTCACGGCAACCACGTGGAAAAAACGTCTTCAAAAATATCCGTAAGTTCCAAAATAAGGGTGAGTGACTGGGTGAGAGTGTGTGGTGACAGGGTGAGAGGGTGTGGTGACGGGGTGAGAGTGTGTGGTGACGGGGTGAGAGGGTGACGGGGTGAGAGTGTGTGGTGACAGGGTGAGAGTGTGTGGTGACGGGGTGAGAGTGTGTGGTGACGGGGTTAGAGTGTGGTGACAGGGTAACGGGGTGAGAGTGTGGGGTGAGTGTGGTGAAAGGGTCGGGGGTGAGAGTTTGTGGTGAGAGTGTGTGATGACAGGGTGAGAGGGTGACCGGGTGAGAGTGTGGTGAGAGGGTGACAGGGTGAGAGTGTGTTGAGAGGGTCACGGGGTGAGAGGGTCGCGGGGTGAGAGTGTGGTGACAGGATGAGAGTGTGTGGTGACGGGGTGAGAGTGTGGTGAGAGGGTGACAGTGTGAGAGTGTGTGGTAACAGGGTGAGAGTGGTGAGAGGGTCGTGGGGTGAGAGTGGAGAGAGTGTGGTGACAGGGTGAGAGGGTGACGGGTGAGAGTGTGTGGTGAGAGGGTGACGGGGTGAGAGTGGTGAGAGGGTCGCGGGGTGAGAGTGTGGTGACAGGGTGAGAGTTTGTGGTGACAGGGTGAGAGTGTGTGGTGACAGGGTGAGAGGGTGACCGGGTGAGAGTGTGGTGAGAGGGTGACAGGGTGAGAGTGTGGTGAGAGGGTGAGAGGGTAACGGGGTGAGAGTGTGTGGTGACAGGGTGACGGGGTGAGAGTGTGTGGTGACGGGTGAGAGTGTGTGGTGACAGGGTGAGAGTGTCGTGACAGGGTGAAAGGGTGACAGGGTGAGAGTGTGTGGTGACGGGGTGAGAGTGTGTAGTGACGGGGTGAGAGTGTGAGAGGTAACAGGGTGAGAGTGGTGAGCGGGTAACGGGGTGAGGGTGTGGTGACGGGGTGAGAGTGTGTGGTGACGGGGTGAGAGGGTGACGGGGTGAGAGTGTGGTGAGAGGGTGAGAGTGTGCGGTGATGGGGTGAGATTGTGGTGAGAGGGTGACAGGGTGAGAGTGTGTGGTGACAGGGTGAGAGTGTGTGGTGAGAGGGTGACGGGGTGAGAGTGTGTGGTGAGAGGGTGACGGGGTGAGAGTATGTGGTGACGGGGTGAGAGTGTGTGATGACAGGGTGACAGGATGAGAGTGTCGTGACAGGGTGACGGGGTGAGAGTGTGTGGTGACAGGGTGAGAGGGTGAGACTTACTGGTGACCTCCTGGAGGAAGTCCAGACAGGGTCGGCTGAGTCCTGACATGCCAGCAGAAATGTCCACAGGCGTTTGTCCCTCGTAGTTTCTGGAGTTGGTGTCGGCTCCGTACGTGTAGAGCATCTGTGCGCACAGAACATCGTCTCTGAGAGCGGACAGATGCAGCGGCGTCTGACCGTCCTCCAGACGGCCCAGGTTGGTGTCCGCCCCCCTCTGCAGGAACATGCGGCAGTACGAGTGGTTCCCTTTGATGACGGCGTAGCGCAGCAGGAAGCCGTTCTGAATGTCGATGTTGGCACTGTGGTCCAGGAGGATCCGCACGCAGCTGGAGCGCTCGCGGATGATGGCCAGCTGCAGCGGCGTGGTGCCCTTGTCGCTCAGTGGGTCCACCTCGGCCCTGAACTCGAGGAGGAGGCGTACGAAGGTGTCGCGGCCGTAGTGTGCAGCCACGTGCAGCGGCGTCCAGCCGTCGTTGCTTTTAGCGTTTATGATGTCGCTGCGAAACTCGGACTCCAGCATGAGGCGGGCGATGCGTGCTCTGCCGTGCATGGCGGCGTAGTGAAGAGCTGTGAAGCCGCCGATGAAGTCCTTCACTGTGGGGTCAGCTGTGGACACAAGGGGGAGGAGTTTAAGACAAACAGTCAAACACAGGAGGAGAGTGTTTTTATTTTAATAATTCTTTTTCAGTTTCTCAAATGTGAATATTTTCTACTTTGTCATTTTTCAGTTTCTTAAATGTGAATATTTTTTACTTTCTGTCATTTTTCAGCTTCTTACATGTGAATATTTTCTACTTTGTCATTTTTCAGCTTCTAACATGTGAATATTTTCTACTATGTCATTTTTCAGTTTCTTAAATTGTGAATATTTTCTGGTTTCTGTCATTTTTCAGCTTCTTACATGTGAATATTTTCTACTTTGTTATTTTTTCAGTTTCTTAAATGTGAATATTTTCAATTTTCTGTCATTTTTCAGCTTCTCAAGTGTGAATATTTTCTACTTTCTGTCATTTTTCAGCTTCTAACATGTGAATATTTTCTACTATGTCACTTTTCAGTTTCTTAATTGTGAATATTTTCTGGTTTCTGTCATTTTTCAGCTTCTTACATGTGAATATTTTCTACTTTCTGTTATTTTTTTCAGTTTCTTAAATGTGAATATTTTCAATTTTCTGTCATTTTTCAGCTTCTTAAATGTGAATATTTTCTACTTTCTTAAAAGTTAACAAATGTTTACCTCTTTTAACTCTAACATTATAATATTTGAACACAAAAAACTAAAAGGTTTTTAACTCACACAGAAGTGAATGAAAGGCCGTCTTATTCAGTGCAATAACGCCCTCTAGTGTTAACAGTGAGAACCACCAGATGAAGTAAGGCTTCAGCAGCCAGAGGGACAGAAACTGACCTCCGTGTTCCAGAAAGACTCGCACACATCTCTCTTTTCCTTTGGCGGCAGAGAAGTGGAGCAGCGTCCAGCCGTTGGCGTCGCGGACTTTGGGCGAATATCCCTGCTCCAGCATTCTCCTGACCGTGCACACGTCTCCGGCTGCCACCGCAGCCTGGATCTGCAGCTCATCGTGAAGCTCAGGGTTCCTTCTGCAGTGATGGTTCAGCATCCTGTCACATGTCGGAATGGGAATGTTCATCTGTACCTAACCGCTGTTAGGAAAAACCAGTCAATACATTCTGTGTTCACGGCAGAACAAAGAGTCTCCTGCCTGTCTGCCTGCCTGTCTGTCACACCTCACCACTGATCACTCACACACATATAAATAATACAGAAGTTTGACAGTATTGATACACTCAGACGCTTGAGACACAACTGTCGTCAGTGAAAACAGCAAAGACAAAAGAATGCAGTGAAGACTCAGGTTGGGGTTCAATCCCAGGCTCTGTGAGTCTACATGCCCATGAGTCACTGGGAAAAGACACTGAACTCCAAACTGCCCCTGACAGCTGTGCACAAGCATGTGAATGAGGGATGCAAAGAATGTGTGAGGGAATGAGTGTGAATGAAAAAAGTGTTGTGTAAAGCTGTTTGAGTGGTCATCGAGTGGAGAAAAGGTTGATATAAACACAGACTATGGATATCCATCTGTCTTCTCCTGATTTATCCTCTACAGAGGGCGCTGTGCCAATCTCAGCTGACATGGGCGGGGTCACACCCTGGACAGGACGCAAACAACTGTGCACTCTCACACGCACACCTATGGTCAAATTAGAGTGTCCACTCTGTCTAAAGCCCAAATCTGCATGTGCTGGGACTTATTTTCTTAAATATGTGAACTTCTCACTGTGACAGCGACAACTCTCAAAAAAAAGCCTTTTTACCTTTTGACAAGCTGATAAGACGGGCTTCTCTTAGTCATGTCGAAGCTGCACCTGTCGTTGTACAGCTGCACTGCCTGCACTCTGTCTGCAGTCTGTCTCACTCTGTCTGCAGTCCGTCTGCACTCTGTCTGCAGTCTGTCTCACTCTGTCTCACTCTGTCTGCAGTCTGTCTCACTCTGTCTGCAGTCCGTCTGCTCTCTGTCTGCAGTCTGTCTCACACTGTCTGCAGTCCGTCTGCACTCTGTCTCACTCTGTCTGCAGTCTGTCTGCACTCCGCCTGCAGTCTGTCTCACTCCGTCTGCAGTCCGTCTGCACTCCGTCTCACTCCGTCTGCCTCACTCTGTCTGCACTCTGTCTCACTCCGTCTGCAGTCCGTCTGCTCTCTGTCTGCAATCTGTCTCACTCTGTCTGCAGTCCGTCTGCACTCTGTCTCACTCTGTCTGCAGTCTGTCTGCACTCTGTCTCACTCCGTCTGCACTCTGTCTGCAGTCCGTCTCACTCTGTCTGCAGTCCGTCTGCAGTCTGTCTGCACTCCGCCTGCAGTCTGTCTCACTCCGTCTGCAGTCCGTCTGCACTCTGTCTGCACTCTGTCTCACTCCGTCTGCCTCACTCTGTCTCACTCCGTCTGCAGTCCGTCTGCACTCTGTCTCACTCCGTCTGCAGTCTGTCTCACTCCGTCTGCAGTCTGTCTCACTCTGTCTGCAGTCCGTCTGCACTCTGTCTCACTCCGTCTGCACTCTGTCTCACTCCGTCTGCAGTCCGTCTGCAGCAGTTATCCTGCAACACAAACAACAACACCACAGTCATTCACAGCTAAACACAACAGTCTGTAAAGATTACATTCACCTGTCCATTATTTACCAACAACAGATTGAAGACATCGTTATATACAGAAAAATAATACAGTTTAAATGAAATGAAAAAGGTCAAATTATAACACGATTAAAGATGAAGTGAACACTTAGTTTTTTTTATCATTATTAATCAGTGCAGTCGATATATCTGACTGATTTATTTCGTTTAAATTATGTATTACACACAAACTTTAACTTTAAATAAATATTTATTTAATATCAGTCTGTCTCCATAATCCACATGTTGTGCCTGAACTTATATTAAATAATTATATACATTTATTGTGTTTCTGAGAACATCTGTCGATACTTTTTATTATTAGTAAGTATAAACTGTGATTTATTTACTTTTTTATTGACTTTTTCATGCACATCAGTTTTTTCAGCCACATTGTAACAGTTTAACTTCCTCTTTCACGTATTTAATATTACTTTAAAAAAATGTAATTGCTATGATCAGAATAAACAAAGTTGAATTGAAAACATACACATGTGGTTCAACAGCACATCCACATGCAGTTAGACTCACAAACAGCTTAATTTCACTGTCTTTAACGAAATATAATGATGTGATTATTTATTATTCACTTTTTCATTATTATTATTATTATTATTTTTTGTATTAATCATAGTCAGGCTGAAGAGTTGGATACATGTATAGACATTTACAGTAAGATAAAAGACATTTCCCATCAAAACTCAGAAGTGACAAAATTCAATGCTATGTGTTGGTTTCTTATCTGCTGCCAAGCAACGAAATTTCGTTGCCAGTTTTCACTGCTGTGTTTTCTGTGCAATGACAATAAAAGGAAGTCTAAGTCTAAGTTCATCATTAAATACATGAACTTTACAAAGACAAACTGCTTCATCAACAACGCTTTAATACCCGGACCTGGAGACTCACACACACACACAGTATACTTGAGTCAAAAATCATGAATGAATGAATGAATGAATGAATGAATGAATGAACTCGGGTCTAAGTGGTTTGATGAAAATCCAGTGGACAATAGAAAAAGCCTTTATTTGCTAACACAAATAAATGAAAGCAAAGCTCGCAGTGATTAAAGTTCAGCAGTCACAGGTGAAACACACGCGTTCACGTGATTAAAACGCGGTTTCACACTTTACACAGAACGCGATAACATTTCAATTATTGATTTAAATCAGAATGTGTTTGTATTTATGTTCACTAGCCTGTTAGCTAACAGGCTAACATACTCACTAGCGTTCGCCTGGCTAAGCTAATGTTGAGGTTTAAACTGCATTTTCGCGCCGTCACTTTCACACAAACAACGAATACTCGGAGTTTAAACGTGTCGGAGCTTCACTGTGACGCGTTTACCCCCAAAAACAACAAGTTTAAAGTAAAACAAAGATTTTACACACTCACAGACGAGGAGCCGACGCTGCTGCGCTCTACCAATCAGTTTCCAGAAGACAACACACGTGACAGCGGCGTCTCTCTCATGTTTGTCCGCTTCAGTCAAACTCTTAAACATCCGCGGGACGAAAACAAACGTTTAAATGTGTGTTTGTGGCGCGCGGAGCATCTTTTAAATCACTCTTTTAAACACACACAAACTCTCTGTGTGTGAGAGACAACAACAACGACATTTCCGCCCATCACACCTTTCACAATAAAAGCGTTGTCACTTCCGCTTCTTCTTCTTCTTTACGGTATTCCTGCGTTAATGTGCACTACCGCCACCTACTGTCTTGAAGTATTTACCGGAGGAAACCATTGTTTACCGAACCATTTAACAACATTTCATCATCATCATCATCATTATCAATATTATTACTATTATTATTATTAATATGATTATTATCATTATTATGTTTATTCTTATTCTTCTTATTCTTATTATCATTATTATGTTTATTATTATTGTTGTTATTATTATTATTATTATTATTATTACCATCATTTTAACAGTTATTTACACACCCACAAAATAACATAAAACAAACACACAAACACAACTGGACATTTATGAGGATCCGGTCAGGATCAACTCAACTCAACTCAGTTTCATTTTATTTTTATCACACCAAATCACAATGTACATTATCTCAAGTCTCTGTAGGACAGAAACATTTGTTGTTGTGTTGTATTTTGTTTGTTGACAAGTCCTTGGCTGTGTTAAAACACACCAATATAAATGCATTATTGTTGTTGTTATTATTATCGTTATTGTTGTTATTGTTACTGCAGGTGCCACATTCAGCAGGTTAAATGGTACCAGGTGAAGTTATCATAGGTATGACGGTCACATGTTCCATAACAGAATCTCCACAGATTGTCTGGGTCCTGCAGTACTGTGCAGAGTCGCTAGAGGGCGTGTTTTATCTTCTGTTCTAGCGCTCACAGTCCAGCAGCTGTGGAATCACTCCACAGTGATGACCTCTGACCTGTGGCTCTCACCTCACTCATGATGAAGGTCATGAAGAGAACAGTGAAGAACCACACCATGAAGATCCACACCATGAACAACCACATCATGAAGAAGACTCAGGTGAACCTGCAGTTCACAGAAAGATGTGTGGACGAGGCCAAAACACTGACCAAGAGCAGAAACACCAGAAAACACCAGCTGTCTGATGACCTATCATGTGTTCATCACCTCACATTCTGAAAAACCTCCTGTTTACTTCGAGGTGAGCGGTTAATGACCAGCACTTCTTTGACTCCACACAGGTGTCTGATGACTGCAGGTTCACAGAGACAAACAACCATTCACAAGCATTCACTCTCACATTCACAAGCATTCACTCTCACATTCACAATCATTCACACTCACATTCACAACCATTTACTCCATCCACTCTCACATTCACAACCATTCACACTCACATTCACAACCCTTCACACTCACATTCACAAGCATTCACTCTCACATTCACAACCATTCACTCTCACATTCACAACCATTCACAACCATTCACACTCACATTCACAACCCTTCACACTCACATTCACAAGCATTCACTCTCACATTCACAACCATTCACTCTCACATTCACAACCATTCACAACCATTCACACTCACATTCACAACCCTTCACACTCACATTCACAATCATTCACTCTCACATTCACAATCATTCACTCTCACATTCACAATCATTCACTCTCACATTCACACGCATTCACTCTCACATTCACAACCATTCACTCTCATATTCACAACCATTCACAATCATTCATTCTCACATTCACAATCATTCAGTCTCACATTCACAATCATCCACTCTCACATTCACAACCATTCACTCTCACATTCAAAATCATTTACAACCATTCACACTCACAATCATTCACTCTCACATTCACAATCATACACTCTCACATTCACAACCATTCACACTCACATTCACAACCATTCACACTCACATGCACAACCATTCACTCTCACATTCACAACCATTCACACACATTCACAATCATTCATTCTCACATTCACAATCATTCACTCTCACATTCACACTCACATTCACAATCATTCACTCTCACATTCACAACATTCACTCACATTCACAATCATTCACTCTCACATTCACAACCATTCACACTCACATTCACAACCATTCACTCTCACATTCACAACCATTCACACACATTCACAATCATTCATTCTCACATTCACAATCATTCACTCTCACATTCAAGACCATTCACACTCACAATCATTCACTCTCACATTCACAACCATTCTCTCACATTCACAACCATTCACTCTCACAAACCCTAAGCCTAACTCTCACATTCACAACCATTCACACTCACATTCACAAACCCTAAGCCTAACTCTCACATTCACACTCACAAACCCTAACCCTAACTCTCACATTCACAATCATTCACTCACATTCACAACCATTCACATTCACATTGCATGTTTTCGGACTGTGGGAGGAACCCGGAGAACATGTGACCTGAAAGAAAGACCCTTGTTCCAACCTGGACTCAAACTTTGTCTTCTTCTGGTAAAGGCACGAGTGCTAACCACTACACCACCGTGTGGCCCTCAACTACTGTGAAAAACAACAAAGAAGAAGATTTTCACTCTTTATTAGATCAATTGATGTTTGTTTATGTTCAAATGTACGAAACAAACAAATTGAAATTGAATGAAATCATTTAAAGAATGAAGGACTTTAGATATTTATAGTTTATTATGTATTAGTACAAACAAACAGATTACAGAAGTGATGAATACATGATGTCTTCGTGTCTCCTCAGTGCAGAGACGGCACTCACGCGTGTGGACGTTCATCGTAAAATAACGTCAATCTTCTTTTAAAACATTTACTGCCTGCGGTGGCCATTTTGTTTCCTTTGTTTTCCCACCAAACTTTACATTAGCAACGTTGCTAACATTAGCAGAACTGTGCAACATTAGCCAGCATTAGCAACGTTGCTATAGGTAGCAGGATTGCTAGCAGACTTTGCAAACTTTAGCCATGTTTGCTAATATTAGCAAAGTTGCTAACATTAGCATCTTTGGATATGATGCTTGTCAACAAATGCTAAGATTGAAATGCTAGCTGTTTGGATGTCAAAGTAAAGCTGCAGTTGATGATTTTCTCAGAAACACTTGATCATTCATTTGTTTTCTCTTCTTTTCTGAATTTTGACAGTTTGAATGTGACTCATGATATTCTGCCCCCTGGTGGCTGGTGAAGTTAGAGCATGAAACTGTTCCTATGGATTTCATACTGAGTTAGAAGGATTATTTTCATTTATAGATTCATTTAACATCAAACTACATATTGAACTTTTCTCACTCTTATTTCATCTTCATTTTAATGGCAACGTAACAAGTTTCAAAGATGTTTTTGTGTTATGGTGAGTTTGTGACGTCACAGTGAGTGGGTGAGTGAATCTCTGAGCCTCCCTCACATAAACTTTCAGTGTGAAG
>NC_081138.1:32069701-32117201 GCF_958295425.1 Solea solea
TGTCACTGCTGGAGTCTAAGAGATCGAGGAGGACGGACAACATCTTCTCCTGCTCTGTGACCACAGCGGTCAGTACTGATGACCACTGACACACACACACACACACACAGACACACACACAGTCAAACAAACCTGCTTCAACAACAGCAGAAGTGTGTGTTTCCTGTGGAGCACAGAGCTCACCCAGGTGTCTCCTGTGGTGATGTTCTGCAGAGCTCCTACAGCAGCCTCCCTGCAGGTGGCGCTGCTGTCTGAGTCCAGAAGAACCTTCTTGTACAGCGTCACAATCCTCGGGTGCCAGAGCCACTCAGAACCTTTGGGCTGACGGGACACTTCAGAGAGAACGCTGAGGTTCTGTTTACACTGCAGTCAACACAACAGGATTACCACAGTGTGTGTGTGTGTGTGTGTGTGTGTGTCTGTGTGTGTCTGTGTGTGCCTCTGTGTGTGTGTCTATGTCTGTCTGTGTGTGTCTGTGTGAGTCTATGTCTGTCTGTGTGTGTCTCTGTGCGTGTGTGTGTGTGTGTGTGACTCTGTGTGTGTGTCTATGTCTGTCTGTGTGTGTCTCTGTGCGTGTGTGTGTGTGTGTGTGTGTGTGTGACTCTGTGTGTGTGTCTATGTCTGTCTGTGTGTGTCTGTGTGTGCGCCTCTGTGTGTGAGTCTATGTCTGTCTGTGTGTGTCTCTGTGCGTGTGTGTGTGTGTGTGTGTGTGTGTGACTCTGTGTGTGTGAGTCTGTGTGTGTGAGTCTGTGTGTGTGTGTGAGTCTGTGTGTGAGTCTGTGTGTGTGTGTGACTCTGTGTGTGTGAGTCTGACCTGAGTGTGTGTGTCTGTGTGTGTGTGTGAGTCTGTGTGTGTGAGTCTGACCTGAGTGTGTGTGAGTCTGTGTGTGTGTGACTCTGTGTGAGTGAGTCTGTGTATGTGTGTGTGTGTGTGTGAGTCTGACCTGAGTGTGTGTGAGTCTGTGTGTGTGTGTGTGAGTCTGTGTGTGTGAGTCTGTGTGTGTGTGTGTGAGTCTGTGTGTGTGTGTGAGTCTGTGTGTGTGTGTGTGTGACTCTGTGTGAGTGAGTCTGTGTGTGTGTGTGTGAGTCTGTGTGTGTGTGTGAGTCTGTGTGTGTGTGTGTGTGACTCTGTGTGTGTGAGTCTGTGTGTGTGTGTGTGAGTCTGTGTGTGTGTGAGTCTGACCTGAGTGTGTGTGAGTATGTGTGTGTGTGTGTGACTCTGTGTGAGTGAGTCTGTGTGTGTGTGTGTCTGTGTGTGTGTGAGTCTGACCTGAGTGTGTGTGAGTCTGTGTGTGTGTGAGTCTGACCTGAGTGTGTGTGAGTCTGTGTGTGTGTGAGTCTGACCTGAGTGTGTTTGAGTCTGTGTGTGTGTGTGAGTCTGTGTGTGTGTGAGTCTGACCTGAGTGTGTTTCTTGCTGTACAGAGGGAAACAGCTGATGGCGTCCATGTTCCTGGAGGCAGACGCTCGGGTCGGTCCCTCCAGACGCAGACGCACAGATGGAGGAAGCTCCGTGTAGAGCTGATACGACAGATTCCTCATGACACACAGACAATTCTCCAGACCCTGAACACAACACACACAACACACACAACACACAAAACACACACAACACACACAAGATCATTTTTGTTCTCTTCACTGTTTGAAACCGTTCAGATTGACGTCAGTGACACAAAGTGACCGTGTGTGTGTGTGTGTGTGTGTGTGTGTGTGTGTGTGTGGATTGAGCGGTGGCTGCTGACACACTTCAAACACATGAACACATGAACTGTCCCTTTAACCGCGTTGTTACCTTGTCCTCTGCTGCGTCCTCGTGTTGGATGTAAGACACCAGAGAGTCCACCAGGCCTCGCATGTCTCTCATCTTCTGTCTCGTCCTTTCATTTACTGAGCTCAAGTTCCTACACACACACACACACACACACACACAGACACACACAGACACACACAGACACACACAGACAGAATGTTCCATTGGTCAGAATTTTAGTAAAACTATAAGAATAACTTAGTTTTCAGTTTATTACATCATATATGTTTATATTGTTTCCTCTCTTCTCAGCAGCAGGGGGCGCTCTCAGTGAACTCACCTCTGCACACACTTCCCTTTAATGTGGTCATAATGTTACATGCTGCTGATTAGCATGTGTAGTAAGGATGGGGGCGTGATTGTGGGCGGGCGGGCGTATGTGTCTGTGGGCGTGGTCACCTGAAGCAGCCAGTGGTGTTGTAGAAGATGTCTCTCTCAGACGGGGACAGTGGGAGACTGTTGGACAGAGGAATCAGGACGTTGTCCGTCAGCTCGGCTAAAGCGTCTCGACACAGCTTTTCCTTCAGGTTGTCTCTGGAGGACAGATTCCACAGGACACCTGCGGGACAACATACGTCTGAAAAACCAACGCAAACCAAACAGTGTGTCCAACATGTGTCAACAGTGTGTCCAACATGCAGGCTGGACCAAGTAGACCTCAGTAGACTTAAGTAGACCAAAGGAGACCAAAGGAGACCAAAGGAGACCAAAGTAGACCTTAGTAGACCCAAGTAATCATAAGTACACCAAGTATACCAAGTAGACCTAAGTAGACCCAAGTAGACCTAAGTACACCAACTAGACCTAAGAAGACCAAGTAGACTTAAATAGATCTAAATAGATCTAAATAGACCAAGAAGACCGAAGTAGACCAAGAAGACCTAAGTAGACCGTAGTAGACCCAAGTAGACCAAATTAGACCCAAGTAGACATAAGTAGACCAAGTAGACCTAAGTAGACCAAGTAGACCTAAGTAGACCCAAGTAGACCCAAGTAGACTACCACATTTAGAACATCCTGGACAAACAGGAGCCAGGGATGGACTTTAGGGGGCGTTGTTTCTGGATTTTGTGCAGATAATAAATATGAAGAAAAAGAAAAACCCATCAGGTCTTGAATCTACTTGGATCTACAGTGTGATGTCCCCACCAGGTCGAAAGGGCTGGGGTACCCCTGAGCAAGGTACCCAACCCCCATTGCTCCCCAGGTGCTACTCAGTGTGGCAGCCCACTGCTCCTAATTCTAGGATGGGTCAAATGCAGAGAATAACTTCCCCTAAGGGGGATTAATAAAGATAAATGATTAAATTATTAATTATGTGGATCAGTAAACATTGAGGCACCTGTGATGATCTTCCGAAGTTCCTCGTCAGGTTCACTGAGGACACCGATGAGACACGTCAGTCCTCCAGCGTCTATGAGCGCCATTTTGTTGTCGGCGTTTTCGTAGATGAGGTTCCGTGTGGCACCGGTGGCATAGCGCTGCACTTCCTGGTTGTCACTGGTGAAGAGCTGAACCAGAGCCGGGATACCGTGCAGAACCCGGACCTTCAGGGACAAAGGTAATAAAAAAAACTGTGTTTCTGTCATGGTCCGGTCCAGTACACAGACTACGAGTACTCATCACGTCCTGTGTTGTTTTCAGGATACAGTTTCCTGGTCTGAAGTGTGTAGTGTGTGTCATACTACACCGCTCCTCCGCTCCTTCACTGACTTCCTGTAATTGCTCGCATCCGCTTCAACACTCTAGTGCATGCGTTCCATGCTCCAAACGGAACCGGTCCAGCCTACATCCAGGACATCATCAAACCCTAACCCCAGCCCGCCCACTCCGCTCTGCATCGGTAAACCGGCGTGCTGCCCCCTCACTGAGAGGATCACAGAGGCGTTCACTGTCCTGGCTCTAAAATGGAAGAACGAGCTCCCCATCGACATCCGGACAGAAGAAAACCTCCACAGCTTCCACCGCCGACACAAACACAAAATAACACTTACTTATGACGAGCACTTTATAGTTTGACTCCCTTCTCGCTCTTGTTTGTACACAAATGTTGAAATGCTTTGGATAAAAGTGTCATGACATATAATGTTGTTGTATTTGTTGCTGTTAACCCTAACCCAGTAAGATAAAAGACATTTCCCATCAAAAACTCATAAGTGACAAAAATTCAATGCTATGTGTTGGTTTCTTATCTGCTGCCAAGCAACGAAATTTCGTTGCCAGTTTTCACTGCTGTGTATTCTGTGCAATGACAATAAAAGGAAGTCTAACCCTAAGTCTAAGTCTGTTTATGGAACATTAATAACACGTTGTTGTATTTGTTGTTGTTTACAGAACATTAACATGTTGTTGTATTTGTTGTTGTTTACAAAACATTAATAACATGTTGTTTACAGAACATTAATAACACGTTGTTGTATTTGTTGTTGTTTATAGAACATTAATAACACGTTGTTGTATTTGTTGTTGTTTATAGAACATTAACATGTTGTTGTATTTGTTGTTGTTTATAGAACATTAACATGTTGTTGTATTTGTTGTTGTTTACAGAACATTAACATGTTGTTGTATTTGTTGTTGTTTACAGAACATTAATAACACGTTGTTGTATTTGTTGTTGTTTATAGAACATTAACATGTTGTTGTATTTGTTGTTGTTTATAGAACATTAACATGTTGTTGTATTTGTTGTTGTTTACAGAACATTAATAACACGTTGTTGTATTTGTTGTTGTTTATAGAACATTAATAACACATTGTTGTATTTGTTGTTGTTTACAGAACATTAACATGTTGTTGTATTTGTTGTTGTTTACGGAACATTAATAACATGTTGTTGTATTTTGATTAAAACAACCTCAGCTCATTGTAAACTGAACTGAGGTAAAAAGAGGGCGGGGCAGCTGCTGGCAGTGGATGTTACTGACCCGCCCTGACCGTTTCCCTCCCGAGACAGTTTCCTTCCTGTGTGTGTGTGTGTGTGAGTGCGTGAGAGTGCGTGAGTGTGTGTGTGTGTGTGTGTACTGGGGCCTGTTTCAGAAAGCAGGTTCAACAAACTCTGAGTTAACTTAACTCTAGGTTGACCAACTCTGAGTTTTGGGTTTCAGAACAGCTGATCAGCATTAGTTCAGTTCACTCTGAGTTAAGTGTGTGTGTTGAGAATGAAAAAAGCCATCATCAATGGAGCTCTGATACTACGATTCACCGTGGCAACAGGTAAACAAAGAGCACAGCCTCCATTTTAACCCAGTTGAGCAGAAATATGAACACATGACATTTATGTGAAGAGACGATTCAATAAATGAACACTATTACATTTTATACAGTGTAATTCACTCATTCATCATTTCATTAATGATGATTAATGCTGCAGTCCTACCATTATGTTACATTAGATTAGATCTTTATTCAGCTGGAACCTGAAGATGAGAATATGGATCAAACTGAGAAAACATAGTCTATTATGGACCTTATAATTATTATAAAAGTGTCCATGTTCAAACTGACTCACGTTTTTTTAACTCTATTTTACATTCAAACATTTTGCTCAACACTTTTTCATGACTATATTTTCATGTGTACACACAGTCGAACATTAAGATTTCGTCTGTAGCGAGATTCAAAGAGTCACTTTTAAACTACAGTGAAGTTAGTGTTTCCAGCTGCATCAGAAATATTCACCTCAGCTATAATCTTCATCATGATCAGTGATCTATGTCAGAAACGTTTCACATGATGTCTACAGTACAGGGAGGGTCTACAGTGATGATGATGAGTCTACAGTACAGAGAGGGTCTACAGTGATGATGATGAGTCTACAGTACAGAGAGAGTCTACAGTGATGATGATGAGTCTACAGTACAGAGAGGGTCTACAGTGATGATGATGAGTCTACAGTACAGAGAGAGTCTACAGTGATGATGATGAGTCTACAGTACAGAGAGAGTCTACAGTGATGATGATGAGTCTACAGTACAGAGAGGGTCTACAGTGATGATGATGAGTCTACAGTACAGAGAGGGTCTACAGTGATGATGATGAGTCTACAGTACAGAGAGAGTCTACAGTGATGATGATGAGTCTACAGTACAGAGAGAGTCTACAGTGATGATGATGAGTCTACAGTACAGAGAGGGTCTACAGTGATGATGATGAGTCTACAGTACAGAGAGAGTCTACAGTGATGATGAGTCTACAGTACAGAGAGGGTCTACAGTGATGATGAGTTTACAGTACAGAAAGGGTCTACAGTGATGATGAGTCTACAGTACAGAGAGGGTCTACAGTGATGATGAGTCTACTGTACAGAGAGGGTCTACAGTGATGATGAGTCTACAGTACAGAGAGGGTCTACAGTAATGATGAGTCTACAGTACAGAAAGAGTCTACAGTGATGATGAGTCTACAGTACAGAGAGGGTCTACAGTGATGATGAGTCTACAGTACAGAGAGGGTCTACTGTGATGATAAGTCTACAGTACAGAAAGAGTCTACAGTGATGATGAGTCTACTGTACAGAGAGGGTCTACAGTGATGATGAGTCTACAGTACAGAGAGGGTCTACAGTGATGACGAGTCTACAGTACAGAGAGGGTCTACAGTGATGAAGAGTTTACAGTTAAGAAAGGGTCTACAGTGATGATGAGTCTACAGTGATGATGAGTCTACAGTACAGAAAGGGTCTACAGTGATGATGAGTCTACAGTGATGATGAGTCTACAGTACAGAGATGGTCTACAGTGATGATGAGTCTACTGTACAGAGAGGGTCTACAGTGATGATGAGTCTACAGTACAGAGAGGGTCTACAGTGATGATGAGTCTACAGTGATGATGAGTCTACAGTACAGAGAGGGTCTACAGTGATGATGAGTCTACAGTACAGAGAGGGTCTACAGTGATGAGTCTACTATACAGAGAGAGTCTACAGTGATGATGAGTGATGATGAGTCTACAGTGATGATGAGTCTACAGTGAGATGGCTCAGCAGGAGGAGGAGACACAGACAAACTCAGCTCGAGCTGAACGTGCGTGAACGTGCGTGAATGAGCTGAATGAGTGAACATGTTGTAACCCTTCAAACATCCAGAGGATGAACTTGTGTGATGTTAATATTTCATCATGTAATAAAGAAGCTTTGTGGGCGGAGCTTACAGTACGGAAGTCCCTGGTTGTTTTCCTCACAGAAATGACTGTAAATATAACACACACACACACACACACACACAGTACCTGGTTTTTGGCTTCGTTGCTATGGTAACACTGGTGTTGAATGAACGCAGCTCCAAGAACGTGCAGAGCAACATCCGGTTCAGAGAGATATCTGACCGCTGTGACCATGTCCAGACCCTGCATCCTACACACACACACACACACACACAGTAAACATGAGAGGAGGTTCCTGCAGGAACAAAGTAAATAAACTCTACGTCACATGATCACATCTTTATCTCACTGTAAATCACTCACTCTCTCACACCAAAGTCGAGAGAGAAAATCAGTGGACAAGAGGAAGAAGAAGAAGAAGAAGAAGAAGAAGAAGAAGGAGGTGGTCTCACTCTGCCAGAGCGTCGTTGCTGTGTATGGATGCTCCGTCCAGGACGTCCACTCCTTTCCCGACGCTCCTCACACTGCGGACAGACGGCGTGCGTTTGAGGGGGATCTGGTATGTCCCCGCCCTGGACACGTGCTGCTGCCACTGAGTCCCCCAGCTGTTCCCCCCAGCAGGGACGGCCCTGCTCGTCCCCTGCCAGCTCTCCTGCTGCTGCTGTTGACGGTTGGCGATGCGGCTGATGGTGCGGTGGGAGGGGCCTTTGTAGGTGGACTGTGACACTGGCTCCTCCTGCCAGAAACTTCTGTCCTGAGCCAGCGTCCCACTGAGGCTGCGCCGCAGACTGCCTGAGGGCGGCGCTGTGAGCGGCACAGAGGAGACCTCTGGAGGAAGCCATTCGTGCTCGGCCTGGCACTGGGACTTAGAGCGCCTGCTGCTGGTCTGGAAGCTGCTCTGCACTGCGCTGCTTCTCTTGTGGTTTGTGTTGTAACTGCTTTCCACGGCAGAGTGAGACGAGAAACCCGAGGACAGGAGAGGAACTGTGGGGACCTGCAGGGCGGCGGCGTGGAGACAAAGACACTATGAAACAAACTCAAGGAAAAACTCTGTTCTTATATGTTATATATATATATATATATATATATATATATATATATATATATATACATATATATATATATATATATATACACATATATGTATATATATACACATATACACACAAATATGTATATATGTATACGTACATATACATATAAATTTATATATACAGACAGGTACAGACAGACAGGTATAGACAGGTACAGACAGACTCACGGCCATGACACGGCTGGGTGTGTAACCCATGGATCTGGAACTAAAACCATGATGGTGGACCAGGTTCTTGGTCTCAGGAAAATAAAAATCTGAAACAAACAAACAAACATTTACATATGAACGTCTTTCACTTGTTACATGATAATAAACAATATGTTGATTTTACTGTCAATCAGGTTTAGACCAGACCATGAAAATCTAAACACTCTAATCTAGAGTGTGTCTGTGTGTGTGTGTGTGTGTGTGTGTGTGTGTGTGTGTGTGTGCTGCTGCATGCCTGGACACAAGAATCATCAGGTCAAAGGTCAGGGGAAGTATTTAAATATATCACCCTAAGGTTTTTTTCTCTTCAGCTGCTAAGTTCAGGCTCTGATCCACAGACAGTGTGTGTGTGTGTGTGTGTGTGTGGACTGAAATGTCAGTGGAACAGTGGAATTTCTCTTTAAATGCTGACGCGTCCCATCACACTAAACCAGTGGTTCTTTACTGTCATGCCCCGCCCACAGGAGAGAAATGTTTCCACCCCCCCAGAACCTGATCATTTTTATTTATTTATCTGTATAAACCACTGTATGAGTTCTCCTGCCCTGCCTCGCACCCCCCCCCAGGGGGGCCCGCCCCACTATACTGCACTAAACTCTGATTATACACACAAAAACACACACTCAGAAATTTGTGTTAAAAACTCAGCAACAACACACACAGTTAAATATGAGCAGGTTAAAAAAACACACAACACAAACAACTCCACTGACACACAACAACACAAACACAGTGACACACATCAACACAAACAACTCCAATGACACGCAACAACACAAACACAGTGACACACAATAACACAAACACAGTGACACACAACAACACAAACAACTCCAATGACACGCAACAACACAAACACAGTGACACACAATAACACAAACACAGTGACACACAACAACACAAACAACTCCACTGACACACAACAACACAAACAACTCCACTGACACACAACAACACAAACACAGTGACACATAACAACACAAACAACTCCACTGACACACAACAACACAAACACAGTGACACACAATAACACAAACACAGTGACACACAACAACACAAACAACTCCACTGACACAACAACACAAACAACTCCACTGACACAACAACACAAACAACTCCACTGACACACAACAATACAAACACAGTGACACACAACAACACAAACAGAGTGACACACAACAACACAAACAACTTCACTGACACACAACAACACAAACAACTCCACTGACACACAACAACACAAACACAGTGACACACAACAAACATCCAAACTAACTAAAGACTAACTACCACATCACAAGCTGTTCATAGATGTTTTATTTAAGGTTTTTAAATCAGTGAATATTTAAACATGTTTGATCAGCTGTTATAAAATCACATGAGGCTGAAGGTCACAAGGTCACGGCAGTTTAAAATAGACTCTGATAAGAAATGAGGACACAGAGACAGATTCATGTCCACACAGTCCACAAAGTAACCCAGTGTCCACAAAGTGTAACTAAGTAATAAAAACTAACTCTAATAAAAACTAACTAATAAAAACTAACTAATAAAAACTAACACTAATAAAAACTAACTTATAAAAACTAACACTAATAAAAACTAACTTATAAAAACTAACTTATAAAAACTAACTAATAAAAACTAACTCTAATAAAAACTAACAAATAAAAACTAACTCTAATAAAAAACTAATAAAAACCAACACTAATAAAAACTAACTTATAAAAACTAACTCTAATAAAAACTAACTAATAAAAACTAACACTAATAAAAACTAACTAATAAAAATTAACTAATAAAAACTAACTCAAATAAAAACGAACTCTAATAAAAACTAACTAATAAAAACTAACTCTAATAAAAACTAACTAATAAAAACTAACACTAATAAAAACTAACTAATAAAAACTACCGAATTAAAAACTAACACTAATAAAAAATACAGAATAAGAACTAACACTAATAAAAACTAACACTAATAAAAACTAACACTAATAAAAACTAACACTAATAAAAACTAACTCTAATAAAATCTAACTAATAAAAGCTAACTCTAATAAAAAATAACTAATAAAAACTAACTAATAAAAGCTAACTCTAATAAAAAATAACTAATAAAAACTAACACTAATAAAAACTAACTAATAAAAACTAACTAATAAAAAATAACACTAATAAAAACTAACTAGGGTTAGGGTTAACCCTAACCCATGTGAACACATGATTGACCGACGGCCTATTGTCTTATCAGGCACAGGTTTGGGGGCGGGGCTAAACCTTCTTCTGACACACTTTCCTTTTAACATTCCATCCTGTCTGCAGGGAAACACACACACACACACACACACTGAAACATCTGAACTCCTTAAAGCTGCAGTACATACTAAAACTGTCAGATCTGACTGAGGGAGCGTTTGTGTGTGTACAGCAGCAGAGCAGGGGTGCAGCAGGTCAGAGGAGGCGGAGTCTCACATTGTCTTCATGCTCAGGAATGTGGACACACATGAGGAAACATTCAGGGCTGTGATGTGTACGTCACATGATCACGTCTGTATCTCACTGTGAGACACACACACACACACACACACTGCTGCCTCCATCACTAAGTTCAAATGTCTTTAATCTGATTTATTTAAGTGACACAAAGTGACCACACGAGGCAGCAGAGGACCAGCAGCTCCTGTGTGTGTGTGTGTGTGTGTGTGTGTGTGTGTGTGTGTTAATGAGGCTAAAGTTGATTCTTTGTTCTCCACAGAAACTCCTGTGTGTTATTTCCTCTCACAGGAAAATGACTTCATGTCGGTCTCTGTGACAGGACCAGGACCAGGACCAGGACAGCAGTTTGTGTGTCTCTGTGTGTGTGTGTGTGTGTTGAATGATGTATAATTTACAATAAAAAAACAACACCTGGCATGAAGTGATGGACCACATGTGGCCCGTTCAAACTTCATGAGTTCGGAGATAATCTGACACTAACTTCACTAGATTACGTTCAATTCTGTTCAAAAATCACAACGAGAGACACCCTGACCAAGCCACGCCCACGTCCACGCCCACGCCTTAACCACTAACTGCAAACAAGGGCAACGACGTGGTGTCTGAGAGAAGAACGCTGCCCCCTGCTGTTCAAAGATCTTAATCTGTCCTGAGACAGCTCTACTCGCCACACCACGGTTTAACTAGAGTTTCCACTAACATAGTTCCAGGTACTAAACCAAATGCCCTCACGAAGACATAAAAACATGTCCACACACACACACACAGGCCTTTCATTAAAACGCCTCTGGCTGCACGGACACCTGCGTGATTGTGGTCTGATGAGATCCGGTTCTGATGTGGTCCGTGTTTGTGTCTCACCTGTGGATCCGGACAGCGGCTCGTCCAGTCTGGTCAGGGAGCTGGACTTCTTGTTCTCCTGCAGCCTCCTCCGGACCTGCTCCTGGACTCTCCGGGCTCTGGCCGCCGGGTCCGGACTCGGACCGTCCGAGGGCAGCGCGTACGCGGTGCAGGAGGAGTTCGGCTGCAGGGCGGAGAGGAGACACGCGCTGTCCACGAGGACCACACTCATCCTCACACTAGAAGAAGAAGAAGAAGAAGAAGAGAACGTGGATCCTCGTACCCTCTCCTCTCTGCTCTGTCTGTCTGTCCGTCTGTGGGCGGGGCTACAGGCTTGGGCAGCAGCCAATCAAAGGTCACCTGTTGTTTGTCTGTCAGGGTGACCAGGGGCGTTTCCAGGGAGTTTAGGGGCGGGACACAGTTTTAAAGGGTTGTTTCTAGTAATGACTTTTATGTAAAAGAGTTTGTTGATTTAATATTTAATGTATAGAGTTATAATATTGTTGATGTAATAAATATGATTATTTTATTACACAAAATGATTCACTTTTGTGTTTATTTTAAGAAAAAGAAGAAAACAACAAACACACACACTGTCTGTGTGGGTTAGGGTTAGGTGTGCTGTGTGTGTGTGTGTGTGTGTGTGCGTGTCTGTGTGTGTGTGTGTGTGCGTGTCTGTGTGTGTGTGTGTGTGTCAAAGATTGATGCGAGAGAACAAAAGTTAAAAGTCGTAAAACCTAAACAACGAGCTGAAAGACATGAGTCACGTGATCACACAGAGCAACCGTGTACTGAGTGGTTGCCTGGCAACAACATCACAACCACACAAGGCTTCTGTTTTTAAAAGTGTTGAACTGAATCATGACAGTTCAGGGTTTGTGTGTGTGTGTGTGTGAGCGCCCCCTGCTGCTGAGATTTAAACACAGAAATGCAGTGAAATACAAAGTTGAAATGAACGAATGAACTCGTTTTATTCTTCCATCATCAAACCTTTGCTGCCCTCTGCTGGTTAAAAAGCTTCAGTGACACACAAGTGACCGGGGACTGGTCACAGGACCTGTAACCATGGTAACAACAGTCATAGACAGAGCAGTGGTCCAGTTGATGTAAAAGTGTTGTGTCGTGTTTGTTTATCACATTTAAATAGAACAAAAAACTAATAATACAATTTAAAAAGTCGCAATATTACGAGGATGACGTGTTATTTATTTTTGTTTGTTATTTTAATATATTATTTTCAGATCGTGTGAAGTTAATATTTTAACTTTTGTCACATTTGTATCACAATCAGTTTTCTCTGAAGAATCACTTGTGTTGTTCCTGCTGTAGAATAATCCCATAGATTAAACTCACAGATGAATCCAACAGATTAAACTCATAGATTAATCCCATATGTTAATTTCAAAGATTAATCCCACAGATTAAACTCGTGGACGAATCCCATAGATGAATCCAACAGATTAAACTCATAGATTAATCCCATATGTTAATTTCAAAGATTAATCCCACAGATTAAACTCGTGGACGAATCCCATAGATGAATCCAACAGATTAAACTCATAGATTAATCCCATAAATTAATTTCATAGAATAATCCCACAGATTAAACTCAAAGACTAATCCCATAGATGAATCCAACAGATTAAACTCATAGATTAATCCCATAGGTTAATTTCAAAGATTTATCCCACAGATTAAACTCGTGGATGAATCCCATAGATGAATCCAACCGATTAAACTCATAGATTAATCCCATATGTTAATTTCAAAGATTAATCCCACAGATTAAACTCAAAAACTAATCCCATAGATGAATCCAACAGATTAAACTCATAGATTAATCCCATAGGTCAATTTCATAGATTAATCCCACAGATTAAACTCAAAGACTAATCCCATAGATGAATCCAACAGATTAAACTCATAGATTAATCCCACCGATTAAACTCAAAAACTAATCCCAAAAATGAATCAAACAGATTAAACTCATAGATTAATCCCATACGTTAATTTCAAAGATTAATCCCACAGATTAAACTCATAGACTAATCCCATAGGTTAATTCACAGATTAATCCCTTAAACTAATCCCATAGATGAATCCAACAGATTAAACTCATAGATTAATCCCATAGGTTAATTTCATAGAATAATCCCACAGATTAAACTCAAAGACTAATCCCATAGATGAATCCAACAGATTAAACTCATAGATTAATCCCACCGATTAAACTCAAAAACTAATCCCAAAAATGAATCAAACAGATTAAACTCATAGATTAATCCCATACGTTAATTTCAAAGATTAATCCCACAGATTAAACTCATAGACTAATCCCATAGGTTAATTCACAGATTAATCCCTTAAACTAATCCCATAGATGAATCCAACAGATTAAACCCATAGATGAATCCCAAGGAACTCATAGACTAATCCCATAGATGAATCCAACAGATTAAACTCATAGATTAATCCCATAGGTTAATTTCAAAGATTTATCCCACAGATTAAACTCGTGGATGAATCCCATAGATGAATCCAACAGATTAAACTCATAGATTAATCCCATATGTTAATTTCAAAGATTAATCCCACAGATTAAACTCAAAAACTAATCCCATAGATGAATCCAACAGATTAAACTCATAGATTAATCCCATAGGTCAATTTCATAGATTAATCCCACAGATTAAACTCAAAGACTAATCCCATAGATGAATCCAACAGATTAAACTCATAGATTAATCCCACCGATTAAACTCAAAAACTAATCCCAAAAATGAATCAAACAGATTAAACTCATAGATTAATCCCATACGTTTATTTCAAAGATTAATCCCACAGATTAAACTCATAGACTAATCCCATAGGTTAATTCACAGATTAATCCCTTAAACTAATCCCATAGATGAATCCAACAGATTAAACTCATAGATTAATCCCATAGGTTAATTTCATAGAATAATCCCACAGATTAAACTCAAAGACTAATCCCATAGATGAATCCAACAGATTAAACTCATAGATTAATCCCACCGATTAAACTCAAAAACTAATCCCAAAAATGAATCAAACAGATTAATCCCATACGTTAATTTCAAAGATTAATCCCACAGATTAAACTCATAGACTAATCCCATAGGTTAATTCACAGATTAATCCCTTAAACTAATCCCATAGATGAATCCAACAGATTAAACCCATAGATGAATCCCAAGGAACTCATAGACTAATCCCATAGATGTATCCAACCGATTAAACTCATAGACTAATCCCATAGATGAAGCCAACAGATTAAATTTATAGATTAATCCCATCCTCGTCCCTGCTGTTGTAAGAAAAGACAAACGCAGCTGGACTTTTATTTGGAAAAGACATTTAATCCCTTTATATTTGGGCAAACCAAAGTCTACAGGAGCAGAGAGGACAGAGGACTCATGAGCATCTGTTTGTTCTGGTTCCTGGTCCTGGGACCAGGTCTCAGGTGTGAGTCAGTGTCAGTAGACTCTGCTGCCTGCGTCCTCACCCTGTCACCCTGTCACCCTCCAAACTCGTACCAGACACAGAGACACAGAGACGTCGTGGTCTTTTTACAGCCTTCATTATTTTTCGTTAGTAAAAATCGTTTCTCACTTTTATGTTTGAGACGTGAACAAGACAAAGGTTTAGTTTTCAACGGTTACATTAGAATCAGATGAAAGGATGAATGAATGAATGAATGAAGCAGTGACACATATTTGTAATGAGCTCATGAAAAACAAACAACAGCGCACTCAGGTGGAGACACGTCTGTCCACAGAGACACAAGGAAAAAAACAACATCACGTTACCACGTCTTTATCTCACTGTTACACAGACGCCTGTAAGACACACACACACACACACACACACACAGGAGCTGCTGGTCCTCTGCTGCCTCGTGTGGTCACGCTGTGTCACTGACGTTAATCTGAACGTTACATTTCAAACAGTGAAGAGACAAAAGATGACATGTGTACTTTGATCTTGTGTGTGTCTGTGAGTGTCTGTGAGTGGTTTACAGACTTCAGTGAGATAAAGTCGTGATCATGTGACGCAGAGATCACTGACTGAGTCTTTAACGTGAATAACATCATGTTTTCACTGAGTGTGTGTGTGTCTGGTTCTCAGCAGCAGGGGGCGCTCACAGCGCCTCACACAACCACACATCTAAAAACCTCATCTGCCTCTTTTAGCAGAGCAACATGTCATCATGACTTCTACCCAGGATTTTTACCAAGCTAAGCTAAACTAAGCTAATCTAATCACAATGGCGTCACTTTAAGCCTCATGACGTGAGAGTGGTGTGGACCAGGTCATGTGACTGATGTGTGTGCTTCAGATGAACAGGAAGGAAACAGTCTAATGTCCATGCTCATGCAGTCATAAAGCACTGTTAATATTCATATATATATATTTATATACAGTTCATACGTTCATAACAGTGACGTCATCAAAACATCAAAGAATAGAAGAACAACTAGGCGAAAACAAGTAAACAATAAACAGCTGATGAATCACACACACACACACACACACACGGGTAAAAACAAAGTTCCCATGTGAACGTGAGGGGACGATAAATCCTGCGACACCAGATCTACAAACTGTTAAAAATAATATTTGTACTTTTTAAAAGTTTTAATGTTTCCACTGATTTCACTTTAAAGGTTTACTTAAGTTAAGTGTGTCTGAAGACGATAAAGACAGATTTTAGCCTTAAAAAAGCTACAACTCATAAAATGATTAGATCAGCTGAGTCTTTGAGAGGCTAAAACCTGTGTGTTCTCAGCAGCAGGGGGCGCTACCTCCCACAGTCACCTGCAGCACCTTCAGGGTCCACCAGGGGGCTGCGGCTCACAGGTTTAAAGTGAGGCGACTGTGACAGAACCGAGGATCAGGTTTGAAAAGAATCATAAAAAAACAGAGAGGTTTTATACGTCGTCTTCTCCGTGAGGTGACGAAATCCAGCAAGCAGTAAATAAGAATGTAGGCGGAGACAAGAGAGAGAGACAGACGGCGTCATCGTCCGTCTGTCCGTCCACCGTGATCTTTAGTAGACGGGGCTGTTACGGATCCCGCAGCACAAAACCATACTGAAGATCATCTCAAAGATCTGTGAGCACAACAAACATCCAGTTAGCACACGCCCACGTCACAGGACACACCCACCTCACATGACACGCACATTCACTCTCTCACACTCAGGATATGCTTATGACTTTTTATATGTCATTAACCTCTCTCTCTCTCTGTATTCTCATCTTGCAGGTTGCAGGATCCAGATCCAGTTTTCAAGGCTACGCTTATCATCACCATTATTATTGTGCTATAATTAAAAGTCGATATCATTAACTGTATAAACTAAAGTTGTTGTGTATCTGCTCCTGGTCTCTCTCTCTCTTCTGTCTCTACCTCATCTCCCTCTTGTCCTTTCTCCCCCCCCCTTTCTGTCCCCCATTTTCCTTTCACCCCAACCGGTCGAGGCAGATGACTGCACATCTCTGAGTCCGGTTCTGTCAGAGATTTCTTCTTCTCTCCACTGCCCCCTAGTGTTTGCTCATTGTGTGAACTGTTGTGTTTCTCTGCTCTCCTTGATGTTGTCTATGTTCAGACCTGAGATCACGTATGTTATGATTTGGCGCTATATAAATAAAATTGAATTGAATTGAATGACACACGCCCACCTCACATGACACACACCTACGTCACATGACACACGCCCACCTCACATGACACACACCCACGTCACATGACACACGCCCACGTCACATGACACACGTCCACATCACGCCTCACATGACACATGCCCACCTCACGCCTCACATGACACACACCCACATCACATGACACAGGCCCACGTCACTTGACACATGCCCACGTCACATGACACGCCCACCTCACACACCCACCTCACATGACACACGCCCACCTCACATGACACACGTCCACGTCACGTGACACACGTCCACATCACAGAACACACGCCCACCTCACACCTCACATGACACACGCCCACCTCACACCTCACATGACACACTCCCACGTCACACGAGACACATGCCCACGTCACATGACACACACCCAATAAAAAGTCGCAATATTTGGAGAAAAAGTCCAAAAGGATTAAGGTTTCATATCTCACCATGATTACAGCAACCACCAGGGCGGCGATACCGATCAGGTAGATCTTGTCCGAGAAGAGCTCCTCGATCCTCTTGTGGCAACTCTGAGAATTACAACAACATTCAAACAGGAAGTTAGATTCAAAACAACAACAAACACGTGACAAACATACATGATGAACACATGTGACAAACACGTGACAAACATACATGATGAACACATGTGACAAACACGTGACAAACACGTGACGAACATACGTGATGAACACACGTGACAAACACATGTGAACACGATGAACAGACAAACTTACGGTCTGGAGCTGGTTTTTGGGGCAGATGTCCGTTATTCCGAGTCCGTCAGTGATGCTGGTCAGAATGGCCGTTCCCTGACCTTTACCACAGCAGCTCAGCTGAAACACAACAACAACAACAACAACAGCAGCTCAGCTGAAACACAACAACAACAGCAGCAGCAGCAGCAGCAGCAGCAGCAGCAGCAGCACAGTGAACATGTGTGTTCATGTCTTTGTTGTAGAGAAATGAGTGGATGCACAGGTTCTTACCGTCTCGTGGAACACCTTGAGCACAGTGGCAGCAGCTTGTTCCTTGTTCTTGTCCATGGAGAGACCGTCCGTCATTCCTTTGTCGTAAACAGAGTCGTAGAAGTTGATCATCTCCTTCGACACCTACAAGAAAACACAACGTGTCACACACACACACACACACACGCTGCTGCCTCCATCACTAAGTTCAAATGACCTATTTTGCCAATTTGATTGACCTCAGTGACACAAAGTGACCACACGAGGCAGCAGAGGAGCAGCAGCTCCAATCACTGATTTACTCTCAGGTGTGGGAGAGTGAGTGGTTTACAAAGGACTTATTAATGCCTTATACAACCACACTTCAAAGCTGAGCTAATAATATTCATTTTTATTGAAAGAATAGAAGAAAACATGAATAAAGAACTGTGTGGCTGACGGAGGAGTGCGTGTGTGATCATGTGATGATCTGTGTTTAAACACACACGGAGGATTTTCACAAAGTTCTGAAAACACAAATAATTTCAGACATGAATGAGAGTTAATGTCTGAGTTTTGTTCTCACAGTGTCTTTGTGCATGAAGCCCCAGATCCCTGCAGCAACTTCACAGGCAAACAGGATGACGAGACAGGCGAAGAACTGCAGGACACGAGGGACACACCGGAGACACAAGAGACATGTAATAAAGACATGTTACTAATGTAATAAACACATGTTACTAACATTATTAAAGACATGTTACTAACATTATTAAAGACATGTAACTAATGTAATAAACACATGTTACTAACATTATTAAAGACATGTTACTAATGTTATTAAAGACATGTTACTAATGTAATAAACACATGTTACTAACGTTATTAAACACATGTTACTAATGTAATAAACACATGTTACTAATGTTATTAAACACATGTTACTAATGTTATTAAACACATGTTACTAATGTAATAAACACATGTTACTAATGTTATTAAACACATGTTACTAATGTTATTAAACACATGTTACTAATGTAATAAACACAGGTTACTGATGTTATTAAACACATGTTACTAATGTAATAAACACATGTTACTAATGTTATTAAAGACATGTTACTAACATTATTAAAGACATGTAACTAATGTAATAAACACATGTTACTAACATTATTAAAGACATGTTACTAATGTTATTAAAGACATGTAACTAATGTTATTAAAGACATGTAACTAATGTAATAAACACATGTTACTAACATTATTAAAGACATGTTACTAATGTTATTAAAGACATGTTACTAATGTAATAAACACATGTTACTAACGTTATTAAACACATGTTACTAATGTAATAAACACATGTTACTAATGTTATTAAACACATGTTACTAATGTTATTAAACACATGTTACTAATGTAATAAACACAGGTTACTGATGTTATTAAACACATGTTACTAATGTAATAAACACATGTTACTAATGTTATTAAAGACATGTTACTAACATTATTAAAGACATGTAACTAATGTAATAAACACATGTTACTAACATTATTAAAGACATGTTACTAATGTTATTAAAGACATGTAACTAATGTAATAAACACATGTTACTAACATTATTAAAGACATGTTACTAATGTTATTAAAGACATGTTACTAATGTAATAAACACATGTTACTAACGTTATTAAACACATGTTACTAATGTAATAAACACATGTTACTAATGTTATTAAACACATGTTACTAATGTTATTAAACACATGTTACTAATGTAATAAACACAGGTTACTGATGTTATTAAACACATGTTACTAATGTAATAAACACATGTTACTAATGTTATTAAAGACATGTTACTAACATTATTAAAGACATGTAACTAATGTAATAAACACATGTTACTAACATTATTAAAGACATGTTACTAATGTTATTAAAGACATGTAACTAATGTAATAAACACATGTTACTAACATTATTAAAGACATGTTACTAATGTTATTAAAGACATGTTACTAATGTAATAAACACATGTTACTAACGTTATTAAACACATGTTACTAATGTAATAAACACATGTTACTAATGTTATTAAACACATGTTACTAATGTTATTAAACACATGTTACTAATGTAATAAACACAGGTTACTGATGTTATTAAACACATGTTACTAATGTAATAAACACATGTTACTAATGTTATTAAAGACATGTTACTTATGTAATAAACACATGTTACTGATGTAATAAACACATGTTACTAATATTATTAAAGACATGTTACTAATATAATAAACACATGTTACTAGTGTGATAAACACATGTTAGTAATGTTATTAAAGACATGTTACTAATGTAATAAACACATGTTACTAATGTTATTAAAGACATGTTACTAATGTAATAAACACATGTTACTGATGTAATAAACACATGTTACTAACATTATTAAAGACATGTTACTAATATAATAAACACATGTTACTAATGTGATAAACACATGTTAGTAATGTTATTAAAGACATGTTACTAATGTAATAAACACATGTTACTTATGTTATTAAAGACATGTTACTAATGTTATTAAAGACATGTTACTAATGTAATAAACACAGGTTACTAATGTGATAAACACATGTTAGTAATGTTATTAAAGACATGTTACTAATGTAATAAACACATGTTACTTATGTTATTAAAGACATGTTACTAATGTTATTAAAGACATGTTACTAATGTAATAAACACATGTTACTTATGTTATTAAAGACATGTTACTAATGTTATTAAAGACATTTTACTAATGTAATAAACACATGTTACTAATGTTATTAAAGACATGTTACTAATGTAATAAACACATGTTACTGATGTAATAAACACATGTTACTGATGTAATAAACACATGTTACTAACATTATTAAAGACATGTTACTAATATAATAAACACATGTTACGAGTGTGATAAACACATGTTAGTAATGTTATTAAAGACATGTTAGTAATGTTATTAAAGACATGTTACTAGTGTGATAAACACATGTTAGTAATGTTATTAAAGACATGTTACTAATGTTATTAAAGACATGTTACTAATGTAATAAACACATGTTACTGGTGTAATAAACACATGTTACTAACATTATTAAAGACATGTTACTAATATAATAAACACATGTTACTAATGTGATAAACACGTTAGTAATGTTATTAAAGACATTTTACTAATGTAATAAACACATGTTACTAATGTTATTAAAGACATGTTACTAATGTAATAAACACATGTTACTGATGTAATAAACACATGTTACTGATGTAATAAACACATGTTACTAACATTATTAAAGACATGTTACTAATATAATAAACACATGTTACGAGTGTGATAAACACATGTTAGTAATGTTATTAAAGACATGTTAGTAATGTTATTAAAGACATGTTACTAGTGTGATAAACACATGTTAGTAATGTTATTAAAGACATGTTACTAATGTTATTAAAGACATGTTACTAATGTAATAAACACATGTTACTGGTGTAATAAACACATGTTACTAACATTATTAAAGACATGTTACTAATATAATAAACACATGTTACTAATGTGATAAACACGTTAGTAATGTTATTAAAGACATGTTACTAATGTAATAAACACATGTTACTTATGTTATTAAAGACATGTTACTAATGTTATTAAAGACATGTTACTAATGTAATAAACACAGGTTACTGATGTAATAAACACATGTTACTAATGTAATAAACACATGTTACTAATGTTATTAAAGACATGTTACTAATGTTATTAAAGACATTTTACTAATGTAATAAACACATGTTACTAATGTTATTAAAGACATTTTACTAATGTAATAAACACATGTTACTAATGTTATTAAAGACATGTTACTAATGTAATAAACACAGGTTACTGATGTTATTAAAGATATGTTGCTAATGTTATTAAAGACATTTTACTAATGTAATAAACACATGTTACTAATGTAATAAACACAGGTTACTGATGTAATAAACACATGTTACTAATGTAATAAACACATGTTACTAATGTTATTAAAGACATGTTACTAATGTAATAAACACATGTTACTAATGTAATAAACACATGTTACTAATGCTACTAAAGGTTTTAGTTAAACTTCAGTCAGTTTAATTTTCAGGGAAAGAAGTAACAAGTTTATTGTTTTTTTCTGGATTAAAGCTCCTACTTTTGGTTCCAGACCATGTGACATAACTAGTCTGACTTTAATCATTGAGTTCTTGGTCTACACTCTCTGGTGTTTGGGTCACATGATGATGTTATTGGTCTGAATATTCTGGACATAAAGCTGTGAACGTTAAACATACTAACATACTCTTCGGTAACCTCTGACCTCTGGTGTAAAAGTGAGGGTGGTTGTGACTCACAGTTCCCAGCAGACACTGCGACTCCTGGATGGCACCATAACAACCAAGGAAACCGACGACCATCATCACTGCACCGACTGCAATCAGGATGTGAACACCTGAGAGAGAGAGAGAGAGAGATGGTGTAAGTATCCATGGCAACACACACACACACACTTGTATAACCTGGGTTTAACTGGAGTAGGGCTGCAAATAATAATAAATATTTGGTATTTTCAAACAAACAGAAACCGTCAGGCTAAGTTTCATAGTTCATCACAGACAGTGTAGCGGTGATATTATTGATATTATTGGTAATATTGATAATATTGGTGAGTCCTGGAAATGTTACAGTTCAAAACCAGTGAGTTCAGAACAGCTGAACTGTCCTTTAAGACGTTTGTCAAGTCATTTATGACCTCGAGTGGTGCTTTCAAGTGTCCATAAAAGACAGGGAATATGAGATATGCACAAGAGCTGATGATGATGATGGTGAGTGTGAGTGTGAGTGTGTGTGTGTGTGTGTGTGTGTGTATCTCTGACTGTTTCTGTTGCTCGTCCACTCACATTTATAAATTCATGTCTTGGCGACCAAATGACTGTCCTGCCTCCCCCTCCCTCCCTCCCTCCCTCTCTCTCTCTCTTGCTTTACCTTCACTCTCTCTCTCTCTCTTGCTTTACCTTCACACTCTCTCTCTTGCTTTACCTTCACTCTCCCTCTCTCTTTACCTTCACTCTCTCTCTCTTGCTTTACCTTCACACTCCCTCTCTCTCTCTTGCTTTACCTTCACTCTCTCTCTCTCTTTTGCTTTACCTTCACTCTCCCTCTCTCTCTTGCTTTACCTTCACTCTCTCTCTCTCTCTTGCTTTACCTTCACACTCTCTCTCTATCGCTCTCTTGCTTTACCTTCACACTCTCTCTCTCTCTTGCTTTACCTTCACTCTCCCTCTCTCTCTTGCTTTACCTTCACACTCTCTCTCTCTCTTGCTTTACCTTCACACTCTCTCTCTATCGCTCTCTTGCTTTACCTTCACACTCTCTCTCTCTCTTGCTTTACCTTCACTCTCCCTCTCTCTCTTGCTTTACCTTCACACTCTCTCTCTCTCTTGCTTTACCTTCACTCTCCCTCTCTCTCTTGCTTTACCTTCACACTCTCTCTCTCTCTTGCTTTACCTTCACTCTCCCTCTCTCTTTACCTTCACTCTCGCTCTCTCTCTCTTGCTTTACCTTCACTCTCCCTCTCTCTCTTCCTTTACCTTTACTCTCCCTCTCTTGCTTTACCTTCACTCTCCCTCTCTCTTTACCTTCACTCTCGCTCTCTCTCTCTTGCTTTACCTTCACTCTCCCTCTCTCTCTTGCTTTACCTTCACACTCTCTCTCTCTCTTGCTTTACCTTCACTCTCCCTCTCTCTTTACCTTCACTCTCGCTCTCTCTCTCTTGCTTTACCTTCATTTTCCCTCTCTCTCTCTTGCTTTACCTTCACTCTCCCTCTCTCTTGCTTTACCTTCACTCTCCCTCTCTCTTTACCTTCACTCTCGCTCTCTCTCTCTTGCTTTACCTTCATTTTCCCTCTCTCTCTCTTGCTTTACCTTTACTCTCCCTCTCTTGCTTTACCTTTACTCTCCCTCTCTCTCTTTACCTTCACTCTCTCTCTCTTGCTTTACCTTCACTCCCTCTCTCTCTTGCTTTACCTTCACTCTCCCTCTCTCTCTTGCTTTACCTTCACTCTCTCACTCTCCCTCTTGCTTTTACCTTCACTCACTCTCTCTCTCTCTCTTGCTTTACCTTTACTCATGGTGATTCAGTTATACACACACACACACACACACACACACACACACAGGAGCCAGTTGTTTTCCTCATGTGTTCATCAGGTGGAACTTCCCTATGAACTGATGAAGTTGATGTAACAATGAAGCCTATGTAATTAAGTCCGACCATTGTTTATGAGACAAAGGCTTCCTTCCTGTTGTGTTGGACTTTATTATTTAAACTAATGTTACATTGTGACGGAACCACGACAACCATAATAACAATGACTTCTTAAACTTTTACCACAATATGACTCAAAACACCGGAATCATTAGATAGTGGAAATGTTTGAAAGTGTTTTGGAAAAAATAAAACATGTCATGAGTGCACTGCCAACAGGTGGCGCTGTGTGGACCGAGCCGTGCTAACGCTATGACTCCTCTGTAAACACACATGTTTAACTCTGTTTCCTTTAATCTACAGTTGGACATTGTTGCTCTTCAGTGACGACGCTCTCTGACCAATCAGAGGCTGGCAGTGTGATGATGTCACAGTTTAGTATCGGCTCAGCTGGGAGGACATTTTGTCTGGTTGTTACAGGTCACACGTCTGTTAGTCACGTTTGTTTTGGGAGTCACGTTTTTGTCATTTCCTGTTTTATTTTGGTGAGGGTTTAGGGTTTCCTGTAGGTCTGCATTTGTCCACCTTGTCCTCGTCTGAGTGTTTGCACCTGGTCTCCATGTTCATTGAGTGGAGAATCAAGTTGATCTAGTTTTGGTTTCTAGTTTCTAGGTTTGTTTTTCTTTGTCTTTTTTGTTCATGTTTTGTAATAAATAAAGCCTCATTTTGATTTCATGTATCTGACTCAGTCCCGTGCATCCTGAATCCAAGCTCTGTGGTACTAATCCTGACACTGGTCCACACAAACTGAACAGACTTTTTGAGGATTAAGACCTGGTTTTAGGGTTAGAGGCTAGAGACTGTCTCATGTCTTTGAAAGTCCTCACAAGGAACGTAAGACCAGCATCTGTGTGTGTGATAGATTTACAGCCCTTTGATTGTTTCATCAGTATTAAATCATAATGTTTCTGTGACAGTCAGACAGACAGAGAGAGAGAGAGAGAGAGACAGACAGACAGACAGACAGAGAGGGAGAGACAGACAGAGTGATGATACTTGAAGTCTCAAAAACAAAGATGGAGGGAAAACAGTGAGACAGAGCGACTGGAACACTAACCACAACCAGATGGAGGAGAAACAGACGGTGGAAAGAAAGAGAGGAAAGGAAAACTTTGAGGAGGAGGAGGAGGAGGGGTGGAGCCAGGGAGGAGGAGGAGGAGGAGGAGGAGGAGAGGGGGATGGGCGACTGGTGAGGAATGTTTTCCTGTGCTGGTCTTTTTCTCCTGGTGTTGAGAATGAGAGTCTTTGTGTGGATCACTGACAGAAACTCACTTCCACCATGACCTCACAGCAACACTGCAGTACCTGTGCCAGGCCTGTAAGTGGCGCTGGGCACTGTCATCAATTCAACTTTCACCTAAAAGAGCGTCATTTTAATGTTTAATGTCTGAAATGCTGCTGTGAGGAGTGTGGACGAGGTACGTATTGATGTAGAAGTATATAACAGTGTATAACATTATACGACACTATATAACGCTATATAACATTATATAACAGTGTATAACATTATACGACACTATATAACGTTATATAACACTATATAACAGTATATAACAGTGTATAACATTATACGACACTATATAACGCTATATAACATTATATAACAGTGTATAACATTATACGACACTATATAACGTTATATAACACTATATAACAGTATATAACAGTGTATAACATTATACGACACTATATAACGTTATATAACATTATATAACAGTGTATAACATTATACGACACTATATAACGTTATATAACACTATATAACAGTATATAACAGTGTATAACATTATACGACACTATATAACGCTATATAACATTATATAACAGTGTATAACATTATACGACACTATATAACGTTATATAACACTATATAACAGTATATAACAGTGTATAACATTATACGACACTATATAACGTTATATAACACTATATAACAGTATATAACAGTGTATAACATTATACGACACTATATAACGCTATATAACATTATATAACAGTGTATAACATTATACGACACTATATAACGTTATATAACACTATATAACAGTATATAACAGTGTATAACATTATACGACACTATATAACGTTATATAACACTATATAACAGTATATAACAGTGTATAACATTATACGACACTATATAACGTTATATAACACTATATAACAGTATATAACAGTGTATAACATTATACGACACTATATAACGCTATATAACATTATATAACAGTGTATAACATTATACGACACTATATAACGCTATATAACAGTATATAACAGTGTATAACATTATACGACACTATATAACAGTATATAACAGTGTATAACATTATATGACAGTATATAACATTATATAACAGTATATAACAGTATTGAATTAAATTAATTAATTAAATTAATCCCCTTTGGGAAAGTTTACCTCTGCATTTGACGAATCCTAGAATTAGGAGCAGTGGGCTGCCACACTGAGTAGCGCCCGGGGAGCATTGGGGGTAACATTATATAACAGTGTATAACATTATATAACAGTGTATAACATTATATAACAGTGTATAACATTATATAACAGCATGTAACAGTATATAACCGTATATAAAACAGTATATAAAACAGTGTGGACGAGGTACGTACTGATGTAGAAGGTGCTGGGAGCTTGAGCTCCTTCAAACTCCAGCTCCAGCAGGTTGCTCGTCTTGGGGTCATGTCTCAACCACAGGGCCACGCCCAGGATCACGCCCCCTGTCAGCTGCCACACACACAAACACACAAGAACATTATTTCAGTGCATTTTCATCAAAGATGACTTCATTAAACTCTTTTTAATGCTTTTAGTTTTTTATTCATTCAAACAGTTTGCCATTTTCAGCTTTTTAAACGTGAATATTTTCGAGATTATATTTTTACACATTTTCTGACATTTCTTGGAAATAATTCATCAGGAAAATAAGTGGTTATGAAAACACACGTAGACCAGGTATCGTCTGGTTCCTGGTCCCAGGACTGATGAGGACGTGACAGTGGGACACAGACAGTCAGTTGTCCTCTGGTGTTCAGTCAAACGTCCAAACAGAGAAAATGTGAATTAAAATGAGCTGAAGATTCAAAACAACTGCTCCTTTTCCAAGTGAGGGTCATTCCAGAGCTGAGGCCAGCTGCTGCCTAGCAACCACCACCACAACACACACACACACACACACACACTGAGATGCATGAGATTTAAAGGGTTAGTCAGGGAAGTTTTTTTTAATGACACAGCGCCCCCTGAGGTTTGAGTGTGTCCCTTTAAAGAGACAAGTGTTGCAGTTTAAGTGTTGTTGTGTAAATGTTGTTGTTTAAGAACAGGTCTGAGTGTAGTCCGTGGTGTTGTCTCTGTGTCCTGGGTCTATTTCTGCCTTAGTCAGTGGACACAGGCTTTGTAGAATGCAGGGCATGCTGGGGGGGGGGGATGGGGGGTCCACAGAGAGTGTTACCCCTCCCCCTCCTCCCCCGTCCTGTCCCACGCAGCCTCTTAACCCTCAGTGTCCCACACTGATTTATAGAAACAGGAGGCGTCCATTTTTAAAAGTGTGTCCTCCTGTGTGTGTGTGTGTGTGGGGGGGGGGGGGGGTCATGTGATGTGTCTTTTTGGACAGACGGACTCTGAAGACAGACTGAAGACAGCTGTCTTAAAGGTACACACGTAGAGCGCTGTCGCAGGATCAGCTGACCGTGACTTGGAAGGGTTCAAAAAACCCTGAACCACCGTTTAACCTGTGAGTCATGTGACCATACACACACACACACACACCGCTGATGTGAAGTGAGTTCTGCTGAAAACCACCACAGTCCTAGACCTGGACCTGGACTCTGACCAGGTCCAGCTGATACTGAACTGTAACAGTCAACAATGAAGTGAAAAAGAGTTAAAATGGTGGAAACATGGATCAGATGTGAGTGTGGAGGATTCTGTCATTCACTTTCACCACAGTGAGGTGATGACTCCGCCCACACAGAGGAGGAGCCATGAAATCATGGAAAACAAATCAAACTGTGTTCTGACAATAACAACTTCCTGTTTACACACACACACGCATTTGTCCAACATCACAAAGTGTGGACATTTTACACAGATTGTTGTTGGGAGGGGCTGTATGCCACACCCCTTTTCCACACACACACACACACATCTAGATTTCCATAAGTGTGAGTGTATCCGTTGCTATGGCGACCTCTGTGCTCTGTGGTCTCTACTTAAATTCCTCCCTCTTTTCTGTCGAGAACTTTCCATGAATTTTTATTATATTTCAGACAAAAACAGCTCGTGATTGTGTTCATAATCCATTCATCCATTCATCCATTAGTTTGTTTGTCATACCTAGAAGTTATTTTTTTTGTTTTATGGAGCAAAGAAATCAGAAAATATTCACATTTAAGAAGCTGATTTAAATGATTCAAATAAAAACACATCATTCACACACAGACCAGGAGTTACAGGTCAAAGGTCACAGGTCAAACCGCTAGACAAAACCACATAAATAAAATTTGATGTTTGATAGAATTTCTTTTTCTACTTTACAATTTATTTAACTCATGACTGAGTTGTGAACGTGTGACTGACTGTTGTGACCGGTGACTGACTGTTGTGAACGTGTGACTGAGTTGTGAATGTGTCACTGTGTTGTGAACAAGTGACTGAGTTGTGGGCGTGTGACTGAGTTGTGAACGTGTGACTATGTTGTGACCGGTGACTGACTGTTGTGAACGTGTGACTGAGTTGTGAATGTGTGACTGAGTTGTGAATATGTGAATGATTGTTGTGAACGTGTGACTGAGTTGTGAATGTGTGACTGAGTTGTGAATATGTGACTGATTGTTGTGAACGTGTGACTGTGTTGTGAATGTGTCACTGTGTTGTGAACAAGTGACTGAGTTGTGGGCGTGTGACTGAGTTGTGAACGTGTGACTGAGTTGTGAATATGTGACTGATTGTTGTGAACGTGACTGAGTTGTGAACGTGTGACTGTGTTGTGAATGTGTCACTGTGTTGTGAACAAGTGACTGAGTTGTGGGCGTGTGACTGAGTTGTGAACGTGTGACTGACTGTTGTGAATGTGTGACTGATTGCTGTGAACGTGTGACTGACTGTTGTGAATGTGTGATTGATTGTTGTGAACATGTGACTGTGTTGTGAACGTGTGACTGACTGCTGTGAACATGTGACTGTGTTGTGAACGTGTGAGTGACTGCTGTGAACGTGTGACTGTGTTGTGAACGTGTGACTGACTGTTGTGAACGTGTGCCTGTGTGAAGGTTTGACTGAGTTGTGAGCATGTGACTGAGTTGTGAACGTGTTACTGACTTGGGAACGTCTGACTGTTGTGAACGTGTTACTGACTTGTGAACGTCTGACTGTTGTGAATGTGTGACTGAGTTGTGAACGTCTGACTGACTGTTGTGAACGTGTGCCTTCTTTCATAACATCATGTACTTGTAGAATGACTGTACAGACACAGCATGTGTGTGTGTGTGCGTGTGTGCGTGCGTGTGTGTGTGTGCGTGGGTGTGCGCGTGTGTCAGACGCTTTCTTCTGTCACGCCTCATTCCGCCATGTTTTCTCCTCGCGCTGAGAAAACGCAGTGTCACCGTTATTATTCAGATCAGCTCGAAATTCCGACAAAGTCCGTGAACAGCGTCACGTGTTCGGCCGCCATGTTGAGTTTTTTTCTCACAGGCGCGAGAGGACCGTTACACACACACTCACGCTCTCACACGCGTTCGCGCGCACACACACACCCTCTCTTTCGCTCTCACACACACGCGCGCACACACGCGCACACACACACACACGCGCACACAGTACTTACCCAGAAGATGAAGTTGAAGAAGAAAAGCAGATATTTGATGCATTTGGTGCAGCCTTCCACTCCCATGATGCTTCGCGGTGTAGACGCTCTCAGAGACGGGACGTGTTGTCGCTCAGTGTGGACTCACAGTTGTGACTCTTGTGTCTCTGTCTCAATGTCTCTGTCTCACTGTCTCTTCTGTCTCACAGCTCAGGCCACACCCAGCTCCTCACCCCGCCCCCTTCTCTTCTTCTATAGTCAGCGTGAACGCGCATTACCGCCACCTGCTGCTCCAGACGGCGAATCACAGTCTGTGACATGGACGGACAGACAGACAGACAGACAGAGTAGTAACTGACGTCACAGTCTTTATTGTGTTTAAACAGTCACTAATGATGAAAAGGTGCAGGATTTACACACACACACACACACACACACACACACACACACACACTACAGAAAGAACATTTTATTTTATTTAAAGGTGCAGTGTGTAACCTTTCTGAATAAATGATAAGTGCACAATCCCCTGGAGTCTTTTATAGTTTTATATTTTTATATAGTTAAATATTCATATTTTATATTGTTAAATATAGTTAAATGTTGATGTTTGATATTGTTAAATATACTTAATTATAGTTAAATGTTGTTAAATATTGATGTTTTATGTTGTTAAATATAGTTAAATGTTGATGTTTTATATTGTTAAATATACTAACATATAGTTAAATGTTGTTAAATATTAATATTTTATATTGTTAAATATACTTAAATGTAGTTAAATGCTGATGTTTTATTTTGTTAAATATAATTAAATATTGATATTTTAGATTGTTAAATATACTTAAATATTGATGTTTTATATGTTAAATATACTTAATGTAGTTAAATGTTGATGTTTTATATTATTGAATATACTTAAATGTAGTTAAATGTTGATGTTTTATATTGTTAAATATACTTAAATGTAGTTAAATGTTGTTAAATATTGATGTTTTATGTTGTTAAATATACTTAATTATAGTTAAATGTTGTTAAATATTGATGTTTTATGTTGTTAAATATAGTTTAATGTTGATGTTTGATATTTGATATTGTTAAATATACTTAATTATAGTTAAATGTTGTTAAATATTGATGTTTTATGTTGTTAAATATACTTAAATGTAGTTAAATGTTGATGTTTTATATTGTTAAATATACTTAATTATAGTTAAATGTTGTTAAATATTGATGTTTTATGTTGTTGAATATAGTTAAATGTTGATGTTTGATATTGTTAAATATACTTAATTATAGTTAAATGTTGTTAAATATTGATGTTTTATATGTTAAATATACTTAAATATAGTTAAATGTTGATGTTTCATATTGTTAAATATACTTAAATGTAGTTAAATGTTGATGTTTTATATTGTTAAATATAGTTAAATGTTGATGTTTTATATGTTAAATATACTTAAATATAGTTAAATGTTGATGTTTTATATGTTAAATATACTTAAATATAGTTAAATGTTGATGTTTTATATTGTTAAATATACTTAAATATTGTTAAATGTTGATGTTTCATATTGTTAAATATACTTAAATGTAGTTAAATGTTGATGTTTTATATTGTTAAATATAGTTAAATGTTGATGTTTTATATGTTAAATATACTTAATTACAGTCAAATGTTGTTAAATATTGATGTTTTATGTTGTTAAATATAGTTAAATGTTGATGTTTTATATTGTTAAATATACTCAATTATAGTTAAATGTTGTTAAATATACTTAAATGTAGTTAAATGTTGTTAAATATTGATATTTTATATTGTTAAATATAGTTAAATGTTGATGTTTTATATTGTTAAATATTCTTAAATGTAGTTAAATGTTGATGTTTTATATTGTTAAATATAGTTAAATGTTGATGTTTTATATGTTAAATATACTTAATTACAGTCAAATGTTGTTAAATATTGATGTTTTATGTTGTTAAATATAGTTAAATGTTGATGTTTTATATTGTTAAATATACTCAATTATAGTTAAATGTTGTTAAATATACTTAAATGTAGTTAAATGTTGTTAAATATTGATATTTTATATTGTTAAATATAGTTAAATGTTGATGTTTTATATTGTTAAATATTCTTAAATGTAGTTAAATGTTGATGTTTTATATTGTTAAATATACTTAATTATAGTTAAATGTTGTTAAATGTTGATGTTTTATATTGTTAAATATACTTAAATGTAGTTAAATGTTGATGTTTTATATCGTTAAATATAGTTAAATGTTGATGTTTGATATTGTTAAATATACTTAATTATAGTTAAATGTTGTTAAATATTGATGTTTTATGTTGTTAAATATAGTTTAATGTTGATGTTTGATATTGTTAAATATACTTAATTATAGTTAAATGTTGTTAAATATTGATATTTTATATTGTTAAATATAGTTAAATGTTGATGTTTTATATTGTTAAATATACTTAAATGTAGTTAAATGTTGATGTTTTATATTGTTAAATATACTAAATTATAGTTAAATGTTGTTAAATGTTGATGTTTTATATTGTTAAATATACTTAAATGTAGTTAAATGTTGATGTTTTATATCGTTAAATATAGTTAAATGTTGATGTTTTATATGTTAAATATACTTAATTATAGTTAAATGTTGTTAAATATACCTAAATGTAGTTAAATGTTGTTAAATATTGATATTTTATATTGTAGTTAAATGTTGATGTTTTATATTGTCAAATATACTTAATTGTAGTTAAATGTTGTTAAATATTGATGTTTTATATGTTAAATATACTTAAATGTAGTTAAATGTTGATGTTTTATATTGTTAAATATACTTAATTATAGGTAAATGTTGTTAAATATTGATGTTTTATGTTAAATATACTTAAATGTAGTTAAATGTTGATGTTTTATATTGTCAAATATACTTAATTGTAGTTAAATGTTGTTAAATATTGATGTTTTATATGTTAAATATACTTAAATGTAGTTAAATGTTGATGTTTTATATTGTTAAATATACTTAAATATAGTTAAATATTGATATTTTATATGTTAAATATACTTAAATGTAGTTAAATGTTGATGTTTTAGATTGTTAAATATACTTAAATGTAGTTAAATGTTGATGTTTTATATGTTAAATATACTTAAATGTAGTTAAATGTTGATGTTTTAGATTGTTAAATATAAATGTTGATATTCATATGAGGACAAGCATGTTTCTACAGGAGCTCTCAGTGGACAAACTAAAGGTGAGGTAAGGGAGATTCATCTGTAAGACGAAACCTCAGACACGCCCACACGTGACATCACAGAGTATGATGTCACAAAGATGAAAGGATTGTTCACCTTCATGTTTAAAAACAAGAGTTTGAATATGTTTGCTTTGATCAGGTTTCTTCATCCTCACCATGGACTTTGAGATCAGACCGTTTCCCAAAAAGACCACGGCCAGAGTGGCCCCACCCAGAGTGGCCCCGCCCAGAGACCTTACCAGAAACACCACGACCACCAATGGTGTGGTCAAAAAGGCCCCGCCCTTACACTCCTCCCACATCTGTCATGACTGTCTGCCGCCAATGTCCGTCCTGAAGAATGAGAGCGGGACGCAGACGCTCGTCCACGTGGTGGACACAAACGTGGACAAGACGTACGAGTGGAACGAGTGGGAGCTGCGACGGAAAGCTCTGCAGCTGGCTAACATCCGCTCGAGGGCCACGCACTCCACGCAGACGCACCACAGTCACATGAGACGAGACAACGCCACGCAGACGTGGCTGCGCAGGGACGCCATCTGTCAGAGCCGGAGACACGGACACAGCAACGTCCCCAAACCTCATGTCTTCCTGGACGGACTGAGAGGACAGACACGATCACACGTGGTCAAAGTGGACCTGACCCGGCCAGTGGACGAGTAAACTCACAAAATAAAAGCTCAGAGCTCACAAAATAAAAGCCCAGAGTTCACAAAATAGTTTCACAGTGAACATGTGAGTGAGTGCCGCCCTCTAGTGGCTAAAGCTTGTTCCTCATGATTTTCAAATTCATGATAAAATAAAAAATATTTCTTTGATCGTTTGTAACAAAAATGTATCAGAAACTCGTTTTTTTTTATCACATTAGGAAAAACATTTATATTATAAAACAGTCAAAAGTAGAAGAAAACAAACCAACTTTTTTTTACAAACAAGAATAAAAGCATTGAATAAATGAACATATATATATTTATATGATCATATTTAATACAAATCTCAATGTTTACTTAAATAACAAAGCTTTATTTTTTTCCTATATTTAAAGTAAAGGACGTCTTTAATGTGATTTGATAATAAGATAATACTGCTTTTCTTTGTTTTACATACATCATATATATATATATACATATATATATATATATATATACATATATATATATATACACATACATATGATTATATGTATGTATAGATATACATATCAATATAAAAGTGACATTTTGTGATACTGGTTTAAATATAAAACAGATCTGCTTTTAAAACAAACAAACAATCAAACAACAAACAAACAATCAAACAACAAAAAAACAATCAAACAAACAAACAAATAATCAAACGTCTGCTTCATGTCAGGATTTCAACTTGAAGGAAAAATTTGATTAATCAAACATGTCATGTTAGCTTAGCATTAGCCTCAGATGAGATGTCGTCAGTCGTCCTTGTGTCCTTGCATCCTTGCGTCCTTGTGTCCTCCAGAGAACAAAAGAAACCTCTTCCCGTTGGATGTGAACGCACCTTTGAGGAAATGACGGAGGATCAGTGCGTCAAACATCGTGTTCCCCCTCCTCTGAGGATGGAACCTTCTACAACCATGTCACTGTCGTCTTTCCTGTGACTGCCTGAAGGGGGCAGTCACATGACCAAATCGCTTGTTTTTTTTACGAAAACAAAGCCAGACATGAGGTTTGTCCAAATCCACGGACTGGATCCTCAGAAGAGAACTTCCTCCTCTGGCGCGCAAAGGATTCTGGGATATGACGCAAACGATCGTCAAATCAAACAACGTCCAGTCCACACTGAGGAGGATCCAGCCCGTGGATCAGGACCAGGCTCATTTGATGTAGCAGGAAGCAGGAAGTACGAAACAGGAAGTAGGAAGCAGCTTACGTCCTCAGCGCTTCTCGGCACTCATGTGATCATTAGATAATTCATCATGCACTCACAGAAACACTCCGTGCTAACATTTCACAGTGGGCGTGGCTAACAGACGTTAGCAAAGCAGCTACCGTCATGGTGGAGGCGCGGTGGAGGACACGCCCACTTCCATGTGTGCACGACCATAAAAACTCGACAGATTGATAATAAAATCAGAACAGGCAAAAAAATCTCCCATGGTCATGTCTGGGTCACGTGACTTCACTATTCATGTTGCCACTCATGTCAGGTGACGCGGGGCGTGGCGGTGGTGTGACCCGTCACATGTCCTCGTACAGCAGCACGCCGCTGAAGACGGTGAGCGGCTCCACAGAGTGAGCCAGTTTCCCCGTCACCAGGTCCACGCAGACCGTGTCCCGCGCCTGCAGCGGCAGGATGATGTTGAAGACGGCAAGCGAGCCGGGCGTGGTCTTCGCCTCGGCCACCGGGTTGTTCTCCAGGCCCTCGGGCTGGTATCCTCCCGAGTCCACGCGCGCCATGCCGTAGTTGGACTTCGACAGAACAGCCTCGATCTTCTCGTTCTTATGACCCGTGAGGACGGCGCTGAAGAAGTAATGACCGTCTACAGGAGCCGTGAAGATTCCTGAGGAGGAGGAGGAGGAGGAGGAGGAGGAGAAGGAGCAGCCAGTCAAAGCAAAAACAGAAAAAAATGTTGATCAGTGCTGAACTGTCCTCACATGAGGAAGGACACGGGGACAGTGTGTGTGTTACCTGTCCTCACTTAAGGAAGGACACGGGGACAGTGTGTGTGTTACCTGTCCTCGCGTCATAGAAGTCTCCTTCATTGACAAAGATCTTGTCAAACACAATGGTTCCGGCTCGGTCCGCAGGGGCGGTGAGGGCGGTGGAGAACGACAGTCTGGGCACGTGAGCGTCAGCACCAGGAAGTCCTGAAAACCAAAGCTCAGTGTTGATCATCGTGTGGATCCAGGTGTTTATTCATGTTCCCGCACGTCTTCCTCAGGTTCTTACCAGGCAGACCTGGAGCTCCATTCAGTCCTGGGGGCCCCCGGGTCCCCGGCAGCCCTTTGAACCCTCTCTCTCCTGGCGGCCCTGGGGGTCCGGGCAGACCTGTGAAAGGTAGAGGTCAACAATTGAGTCCAGGTGTTTCAGAGGAAAGAGGAAGTAAACGTAAACTCACCGCTCACACTCTGAAGATCTTTGACCACCTGGTTCACGCTGGAGTTCAGGTTCTTCACCCGGCTCTGGACGTGGTCCTGGTTCGTCTGGATCAGGTCCAGGATCCGGCCGTGACGGACGAGCGAGTCATTGAGACCGGAGACACATGTCCACAAACTGGACACGTGTCCATTCAGCCCTGAAGACAAACATGGAAACATCAGCAGTTTTCTGGTGACTTCAGTTTGAGCGACACAACACACGATCATGTGACGTAGACATCGTCAAATGATCACGTCTGTTTCTCACTGTGTGTTTGTGTGTGTGTGTGATGTTGACCTTGTCTGATCTTGTGGACGGCGTCAGAGACTCCGTCCAGCCGCCCGCACACGCCCTCCAGCTTGGACAACCTCTTCTCCAGACCGTCTCCTGACCTCTTACACTCGCCGACGTCCGTCAGCAGAGAGTTGTCGGTGCGTCGCAGGTCGCGCTCCAGCCCGTCCAGCCGCTCCCTGCTGTCCTCGCCGTGCTCCGTCACTTCCTGCTGGATCTTGTCGAGCTCTGAGATGATCTTGTCCTTGGTGTTTCCTGTCAGGGGTCAGAGGTGGGCGAGGCATGAGGTGAGTTGGTTGGTGCGTCCGTTTGGTGTTGTGAGTGAACTCACCGAGGTCCGTGATGACGCTGCCGTGTTTGTGGACCGTGTGTTCCAGACTCTTCAGCGTGTCGTTGATGGAGCTGAAGGTGAGGATGACCTCAGACAGTTCGCCCTGCAGCGTCTTCAGCTGCTCGTTGTTGACGGAGCCGCCGATCACGCTGTGGCCGTCTAACGTCTTCTCTGAGTCCAGTCCAGTTCCAGCTCCGCTGCTTCCACCACGACTACCCGGGCGATCCGATCCGCCTGAGGTGCCACCTGTGGGTCGTTTCATTCCCAACTTTATCATCTGCTCAGAAAAACAGGAAAACAACATGAAGTTCCTTGTGTGGGCCGGACTTACACTGGCCACACCTCCTGACGTCGTGTCGCAACAGACGCACTTCGTCCTGCAGCTGTGAACACGTGTGAGAGCGGCTATCTTTCTCTGAGTCCAGTCTGATCTGCAGTCTGTTGATGTGGCTCTGCATGTGCCCAAGTGCATCATGGGAGTGATTCTTCAGCCTCCGCAGCTCGTCCTCCACCCTGCGACACAGCTCGCAGTCGTGGCCGAGCAGCTCCACCTCCGTCACGATGCGATTGAAGTGCTCGCCGTGGTCGCCCGTCAGAGCCTTGATCTTACGAACATCGTGACTCAAGTCCACCACCTGCAGGTGAGAGAGTGACGTCGTCAAACGCTCCCGGGTTAGGGTTGAACATGAAGATAAACATGAACATGAACATGAACATGAACCTTGTCGTGCAGAGAGTCTCCAGACACTGACAGGTCTTTGAGTTGAGTGTTAAAATGTTGAATCTTGTCCTCGTTGGCGATGACTCTCCACTCCAGAGATTTCTCTGTGTCTTCTCTTTGTCCTCCTGTACCTCCCTTGTTCCCGCCTCCTGAACTGACTCCTCCTCCTGTACCTCCCCTGTTCCCGCCTCCTGAACTGACCCCTCCTTCTCCTGTACCTCCCCTGTTCCCGCCCCCTGAACTGACTCCTCCTCCTGTACCTCCCCTGTTCCCGCCTCCTGAACTGACCCCTCCTTCTCCTGTACTGGCTCCTCCTCCTGAACTGACCCCTCCTCCTCCTGTACTGGCCCCTCCTCCTCCTCCTGCACAGCTGCACATGTCCAGCCTGTGCTCGTGGACTGTGGTGGAGTTCTCCAGCACCGACAGCCTCTTGTCCCAGTCGTTCACCCTGTTCTTCATCAGCACCATGTCCACGTCCACGTCCTTTTCTGTGACCTTGACGTCCAGGATCACTGTCCTCAGGTCCTTGAGCTCATTCTCCAGCTGAGAGCAGCTGTTGTTGACACGAAGCTCCAGGTCTCTCAGATTTTTGTCCAACATTTTATCACTATCAGCTCCACCCAATCCTCCTCCTCTGGACCCGCTGCTGCCGCCGCCACCTCCTCCTCCTGTTTCTCCTGCTCCTCTTGTTTCTCCTCCTCCTCCTGTTTCTCCTCCTCCTCCTCCACTGAGCTCCTTCTCCACACGGTTGTGCAGATCGTCTAAGTTGTCTGAGGCTGAGCTGATCTTGCGTTCAGCGTGTGTGAGGCGGAGTGTGAGGTCGTGCGTGGCGTTGCAGCACGTCTGCAGCCCGCCCACGTCTCGCTGCAGCCCGCCCACATCTCGCTGCAGCCCGCCCACGTCTCGCCGCAGCCCGTCCACGCTGTGACGATATCGCAGCTCCACCGTGTTCAGCTGCTTCTCCAGAGCTCGGATCCTGTCTCTGTCCTCCAGCTGCTGACGACGCAGATCCTCCACGCCGGCCTGGACACAAGCACACAAACATCATGTGTTCACAACACAACCAACACAAAGATTCCAACACTAACCCTAACCCAGGAACATTCCATTACTTTGGGAATTTTATGTATATGTATATATACATTCTATATGTATATATACATATATATACATATATGTATATGTATAAATGATGAAAGTATATATACTATTATTATTACATTATATATATAATATTATTAAGATATTGCTAGATTATTTACTACTTATTTACAAGGTTTATTTCTGGGTATTGAGAACTTAATTCTGAGGTGTTTCACTGAGTGTGTTTATCTTGGTTTCATTTATTAAAATGGTATTTTGTTTGTGTTTAAAGGTTTTTCACCTGGCTGTAAACATTGCATCAATCTTCTAAATAAAAGAAAGAAGAAAAAGAGAGCAAGTGTGACGAGTGGATTCCTGTAAAGTCATCAGCCATCATCTACCGCTTTATCCTCCACCAGAGGGTCGCGGGGGGTGCTGTGCCAATCTCAGCTACATCGGGCGATAGGCGGGGTCACACCCTGGACAGTTCGCCAGTCCATCGCAGGGCCACACACACACACACAGATAGAGACAAACAACCATTCACTCTCACACTCACTCCTATGGTCAATTTAGAATGTTCAATTTACCTAATCCCCACATTGCATGTTTTTGGACTGTGGGAGGAAGCCGGAGAACCCGGAGAGAACCCACGCACACACGGGGAGAACATGCAAACTCCATGCAGAAAGGCCCTTGTTCCAACCGGGGCTCGAACCCGGGTCTTCTCGCTGCAAGGCGAGAGTGCTAACCACTACACCACCGTGTGGCCCTGGAATCCTGTAAAGTCTTCCTGAAAATTAGCAGCCTTATCAAGTGGGGAGTTTTGCACACTAAAGCCTTGCCATAGTGAGGGACTTGACAATTATAATAATAATAATAATAGTATATATACTGTATATATATACTATGGTATTATATAAAATATGTCATCTCGTCTCTGACACTAGTTTGAAGTGCTGCCCCCTGGTGGTTGGTGAAGTCATGACTGTGAGTCGCAGCTGATGCTAATGCTAATAGCATTGTTTGGACTCTTTAAAAGTCTCCTGCGCCCCATGTGTGGGTCTCGCCCCAGTGTTTGAGAACCATAGACTTTTTCATTGATTCTTTGTTTAATATTCCCTCACTGAGCTGTGACTGTTGATGGGCGGAGCCTCAGGTGGGATGTCATACCTGACAGGAGGAGCAGGACAGTGACACCCTCCTCTCCAGCTCCCTCAGAATCTCCTCCTTCAGCGAGTTCAGCCCGCCTCCGGACACGCCCCCCTCCAGCTCGTTACCTTTGCCGTTCACCAGGTGGTTGTTGATGCTTAGCAGCGTTTTGTCGTGAGCCTGATTCAAACACACAAACAGTGGGCGTGTCCTTTCTGCTCCATCATGGACCAATCAGAGCTCATATTTCATCTCCATTGTGACGTTGTGTATCTTTATTATCTTATTTAATCTTAATCTGATGAATGATAATGTCTTGTGTATCACACTCACCTGTGTGCGATTGTCCAGTTGGTCCAGTTTGGTCTGGATGCTGTGAATTGTCTCTTTAATCTCAGGCTGAGCTGCATCAGCAGGGTTTCTTCCTCCTCCCCCGGCTCCTCCTCTGGCTCCTCCTTCTCCTCCTACTCCTCCTCCTCCTGGATTGCTGCCCTCCTGCTGGGGGCGCTGGTCCAGGGTGGACTGCAGGTCCTGGAGGTTGTTGGTCAGACTCGAGATCTTCTCCTCCAGCTGCCTCAGTTTGTCACTCTCACCTTTCCCAGAGGAAAATAAAGATGCTGTAGTTCACTGTCCTCACCAGCAGAGGTCAGCACAGATCATCCCTCCACTCACCAGAGCTGGCTCCTCCCTGACTGTAAACCCCTCCTCCTCCTCCTGGACCGATGGTGCAGTCCTGTCCACTGTAACCATGACAACACTTCCACTCCATCTCTGTCAACATTTTGTAGGCCACTTTGTAGCGCGGTCGCATGTAAGTACGATAGCTGCAGAGAGAGGTCAAAGGTCAAAGATCAAACAAAATCACAGCGTCATGTGACACTGGTGTTTGGGGCACGCCTCCTGTGTGTGCGTGCGTGTGTACTTACACCACCACTCTGCTGCACTGGCCACTCCCCCAGCTGCAAGGATGATAATCAGGTTTCACGTAGGTTTCAACACCGTCCTCAACGACACAACTCACCGTCTTTGTCACCACAAACGCACACCAGTTCCTGTTACACACACACACACACACACACACATTGTCCATGTGACAGTGGCATTGTGGGTAAGGTCTTGTGGTCCTGATGTCAACAATGACTCTTTGTGTTGAAATTAAATTTGTGTTACATGAATTTTGTGGAATCCAGAAACAACGAGCAGCAGAAACGTGGCTGTAGTCTGCTCTCTGTCTTAATCTGGTCTCAGGAGTCTGGTCTCTGTCTTAATCTGGTCTCAGGAGTCTGGTCTCTGTAGTCTGGTCTCTGTATTAATCTGGTCTCAGGAGTCTGGTCTCTATCTTAATCTGGTCTAATTCTTAGTCTGGTCTCAGTCTTAAATCTGGTCTGAGGAGTCTGGTCTCTGTCTTAATCTGGTCTCAGGAGTCTGGCATCTGTCTTAATCTGGTCTCAGGAGTCTGGTCTCAGTAGTCTGGTCTCTGTCTTAATCTGGTCTCAGGAGTCTGGACTCTGTCTTAAACTGGTCTCAGTCTTAGTCTAGTCTCAGGAGTCTGGTTTCTGTCTTAATCTGGTCTCAGGAGTCTGGCATCTGTCTTAATCTGGTCTCTGTAGTCTGGTCTCTGTCTTAATATGGTCTCAGGAGTCTGGTCTCTGTTTTAATCTGGTCTCTGTAGTCTGGTCTCTGTCTTAATCTGGTCTCTGTAGTCTGGTCTCTGTCTTAATCTGGTCTCAGGAGTGTGGTCTCTGTCTTAATCTGGTCTCTGTACTCTGTAGTCTGGTCTCTGTTTTAATCTGGTCGCAGGAGTGTGGTCTCTGTCTTAATCTGGTCTCAGTCTTAATCTGGTCTCTGTCTTAATCTGATCTCTGTAGTCTGGTCTCTGTCTTAATCTGGTCTCAGGACTCTGGCCTCTGTCTTAATATGATCTCTGTAGGCTGGTCTCTGTCTTAATCTGGTCTCAGGAGTCTGGTCTCAGTCTTAATCTGGTCTCTGTAGTCTGGTTTTAGTCCTAATCTGGTCTCTGTAGTCTGGTCTCTGTTTTAATCTGGTCTCAGTCTTAATCTGGTCTCTGTTTTAATCTGGTCTCAGGAGTCTGGTCTCAGTCTTAATCTGGTCTCTGTAGTCTGGTCTCAGTCTTAATCGGTCTCTGTAGTCTGGTCTCAATCTTAATCTGGTCTCAGGTGTCTGGTCTCAGTCTTAATCTGGTCTCAGGAGTCTGGTATCTGTCTCAAACTGATCTCTGTAGTCTGGTCTCTGTTTTAATCAGGTCTGAGTCTTAATCTGGTCTCTTAATCTGGTCTCAGTCTTAATCTGGTCTCAGGAGTCTGGTCTCAGTCTTAATCTGGTCTCAGGAGTCTGGTCTCTGTCTTAATCTGATCTCTGTAGTCTGGTCTCTGTCTTAATCTGATCTCTGTAGTCTGGTCTCAGTCTTAATCTGGTCTCAGGAGTCTGGTCTCTGTTTTAATCTGGTCTCTGTCTTAATCTGATCTCTGTAGTCTGGTCTCAGTCTTAATCTGGTCTCTGTAGTCTGGTTTTAGTCTTAATCTGGTCTCTGTAGTCTGGTCTCTGTTTTAATCTGGTCTCAGTCTTAATCTGGTCTCTGTTATCTGGTCTCATTCTTAATCTGGTCTCTGTAGTCTGGTCTCTGTTTTAATCTGGTCTCAGGGGTCTGGTCTCAGTCTTAATCTGGTCTCTGTTATCTGGTCTCAGGAGACTGGTCTCAATCTTAATCTGGTCTCAGGTGTCAGGTCTCAGTCCTAATCTGGTCTCAGGGGTCTGGTCTCTGTTTTAAACTGATCTCTGTAGTCTGGTCTCTGTTTTAATCTGGTCTCAGGGGTCTGGTCTCTGTCTTAAACTGATCTCTGTAGTCTGGTCTCTGTCTTAATCTGATCTCTGTAGGCTGGTCTCTGTCTTAATCTGGTATCAGGAGTTTGGTCTCAGTCTTAATCTGGTCTCTGTTTTAATCTGGTCTCAGGATTCTGGTCTCAGTCTTAATCAGGTCTATGTAGTCTGGTTTTAGTCTTAATCTGGTCTCTGTAGTCTGGTCTCTGTTTTAATCTGGTCTCAGGAGTCTGGTCTCAGTCTTAATCTGGTCTCTGTAGTCTGGTCTCAGTTTTAATCGGTCTCTGTAGTCTGGTCTCAATCTTAATCTGGTCTCAGGTGTCTGGTCTCAGTCTTAATCTGGTCTCTGTAGTCTGGTCTCAGTCTTAATCGGTCTCTGTAGTCTGGTCTCAATCTTAATCTGGTCTCAGGAGTCTGGCTCTGCTGTGTGTTGTACAGCAGTCGTTTATGTTTGCGATGACGTCTTTTGTAAATGTTTAAAATAAGTGATAAAAGTCGGAGTGTGTGTGTGTGTGTGTGTGTGTGTGTGGTCAGCAGGGGGCGCTCACAGATCTCTGAAGCTTTCCTTTAAAACAGCAACAGAAAAATACCTAAACTGCATCTGTATCACCATGGAAACGTCATACCACGTCCCACTGACGTCATCAGAGCTACATAACTTCTCCGTCTCTCTCAGCTGACCTGCAGTGACATCACCATCACCTCCTTCTTTATCATCATCATCATCTTTTCCGTGCACGTGTCATTTTACCTGTGTCTGCTGGTGGCGCGCCCTCTGTGCGCGTGCCCGCCAGTGTACAGGCTGTAGGAGGGTCGCACCGGGAACGAGCTCTTGGCGTGTCCGCAGGTCCAGAGCGCGAGCAGCAGCAGCAGCAGCAGGCGCGCGGCCATCCCGCTGATCGATACACAATCAATACAGTATCAAGTCAAAGTGATCAGCTCCTGAAAGAGCGGGAAAAAACTCTCATCTTCATGGAAACAAAAGTCCGTGTGACTTATTGACCCATGATCAGGATTCTGATCCAAACTAAACCAGTCTCCTCTGGTCCTGGTCCCTGGTCCGGATTAGGATCCTGCTCCAGTTGGCCCAGCAGCGTTAATCCGGTTTAAGACCGGTTCTAATCCGGTTCGACGTGGTTCGTGTTTGTAGCTCAGAACTTTTCACGTGAAACAAAGAGAAGAAAATGTTGCGACAGAATGAAGAGCTGCTCCTCCTCTTCATCACCGCCCCCGAACTGTCCCCGCCCCTCCCGGAGGACAGTCCAGGCGGCTCTGTGCCCACACCTGAACCCGGCATCTGGTCCCGGTCCCCGGTTTGATCAGGACTCACACTGTTAATCACGTGTCAATAACACACACACACACACACACACACACACACACACACACACACACACACAGATAAAGACTGATGTGACATAAATCCTCACTCCCAGAGACTCTGTGTCCCAGAACCAGCCTGAGACACTGAGACACTGAGACACAGGGACATTGAGACACAGGGACATAGAGACAGTGAGACACAGGGACACAGAGACACAGGGACATAGAGACAGTGAGACACAGAACACAGAGACACAGGGACACTGAGACAGTGAGACACAGGGACATAGAGACAGTGAGACACAGAACACAGGGACACTGAGACACAGGGACATAGAGACAGTGAGACACAGAGACACTGAGACACAGGGACATAGAGACAGTGAGACAGTGAGACAGTGAGACACTGAGACACAGGGACATAGAGACAGTGAGACACAGGGACACAGAGACACTGGGACACAGATACACATGTCTACAGTTTGTGTTGTGTTCAAGTGTCGTCGTAAAATCTGTTCAGTTTGTTTTCAGAGTAAATGAGTGGATGTGTGAATAAACTGATCAGAGAAACAAAGTGAGGAAGCTGATAAACAGGATGCCCCTCCCCCTGTGTGGGTGGGGTCAGAGACCACCCAGACACCATCAGTCACACTAACCACTGTTTCGACTTTATGAGGCTGTTGAATTAAAGACAGAGACATTCCTGAGCTCAAGCCTCAGGTGAGATCAGCATTTTATCATCGTCAGCTGCAACTAACTAACTAACTGAACACTAACTAACCTACTGAACACTAACTAACCTACTGAACACTAAGTAACCTTCTGACAACTAACTAACCTACTGACAACTAACCTACTGAACACAAACTAACCTACTGACAACTAACTAACCTACTGAACACTAACTAACCTACTGAACACTTACTTACCTACTGAACACTAAGTAACCTACTGACAACTAACTAACCTACTGAACACTAAGTAACCTACTGAACACTAACTAACCTTCTGACAACTAACTAACCTACTGAACACTAACTAACCTACTGAACACCAACTAACTTCTGACAACTAACTAACCTACTGAACACTAACTAACCTACTGAACACCAACTAACCTTCTGACAACTAACTAACCTACTGAACACTAACTAACCTTCTGACAACTAACCTACTGAACACTAAGTAACCTACTGAACACTAACTAACCTACTGAACACTAAGTAACCTTCTGACAACTAAGTAACCTACTGAACACTAAGTAACCTACTGACAACTAACTAACCTACTGAACACTAAGTAACCTACTGAACACTAAGTAACCTACTGAACACTAAATAACCTACTGAACACTAAGTAACCTTCTGACAACTAACTAACCTACTGAACACTAACTAACCTACAGGCCAGTCAGTGAACACATCACAGTTAACACCGAGGTCAGTGATTCATTTTTTTTCCCGTTTGTTTTTTCTCTGATAAAAACGGTCACATGACCTGCAGTAAAGGAACAGGGCGTCGTCCATCTGTCTGTCATTCAGAGTTCATGAGCTTTAGTATGATGAATATATGTGTGTGTGTGTGTGATCAGCTGGAAACAGAAGTAACCAAATATTGTTTGACAGTGTTTATATTTAATAAATGAAACAATGTTCAGCAAAATGTTTAAATGTGAAAAAAAGAGTGACTTTTATGATGATAGTTTTGATCCATATTCTCATCTACAGGTTCCAGCTGAATAAATATCTAATCTAATGTGACATATGTTAGGACTGCAGCATTAATCATCATTATTGAAAGGATGAATGAGTGAATTACACTGTATAAATGTAACAGTGTTCATTTATTGATTCGTCTCTTCACATAAATGTCATGTGTTAATGTTTCTGCTAACTGGATTCAAATGAGGCTGTGCTCTTTGTTTACCTGTTGCCATGGTGAATCGTAGTATCAGAGCTCCACTGATAATGACTAACCCTGTGAACTGAACTCATGCTGATCAGCTGGCCTGGAACCACAACTCACAGTTTAACAATCTAGAGTTCAGGTTCTAACTCAGAGTTTGTTGAACCTGCTTCTGAAAGGGGGGCGTGGTCAAACAGTTTATAAATGGTTTGTAAACAGATGATGTCACTTGTCTCAAACTGACCTTAGGACTGTTTATCTGCTTCACCCAATGGAGGGAAAAATTACCCATGATGCAGTGGGAGTTCACTGCCAGACTCAACGTCCAATCAGGACGCAGATGTTTCTCTCTGCAGAAAAAAAGCCAACATCTGGGAATCATCACCTTCACCATCCTGTTTTTACTGTTGCCATGACGACGCCTGCACAGCCACCAGCATGTGTGTGTGTGTTGTAAACAGCTGTTACACACATTAACCACCATACTGCGTGTGTGTGCTGCCCCCTGCTGGTACTTTTAGATCAAACATAAGTTTAATAACAATAATTATAATTTATGAAGTTTACGCTGTTGTTAGTTAATTAATTAGTCAGTAAGTTATTTAGTCAGTTAGCAGGTTTACACACAAAGCATTAAAGCTGGAGTAGGTAACTTCTCCTCTGTTACTGCTCAGTAATAAAGTCACATGAGCATTAATAAAGTCACATGATCAATAATAAAGTCACGAGATCAGTAATAAAGTCACATGATCAATAATAAAGTCACATGATCAGTAATAAAGTCACACGATCAGTAATAAAGTCACATGATCAGTAATAAAGTCCCATGATCAACAATAAAGTCCCATGATCAACAATAAAGTCACATGATCAATAATAGTCACATGATCAATAATAAAGTCACATGATCAGTAATAAAGTCACATGATCAGTAATAAAGTCACATGATCAGTAATAAAGTCCCATGATCAACAATAAAGTCACATGATCAATAATAGTCACATGATCTATAATAAAGTCACATGATCAGTAATAAAGGCACATGATCAGTAATAAAGGCACATGATC